>NW_027507748.1:233369954-233592454 GCF_037356315.1 Lithobates pipiens
GCGTCAAGTTTAAAAAAAAAACATGGCAAGGATTTCCCTCCAAGAGCATACCAGGCCCTTCAGTCTGGTATGGAATTTCAGGGGAACCACAAGGCCGAAAAACGGCATTGGGTTCCCCCCAAAATCCATACCAGACCCTTATCCAAAAAACACAGCCCGGCGGGTCAGGAAAGGGGGTGGGGAAAAGTGTCCCCCCTACTGAACCGTACCAGGCTGCATGCCCTCAAATTGGGGGCTGGGTGCTTTTGGGCAGGGGGCCCTGCGTCCCACAACCCAAACCACCTTTTCCTTATGTTGATGAGGACAAGGGCCTCTTCCCGACAACCCTGGCCATTGGTTGTCAGGGTCTGCAGGTGGGGGGTTAATCAGGATCTAGCACCCACCCCCCATGTTGAGGGCATGCGGCCTGGTATGGTTCGGGGGGGGTGCTCGCATAAGGGTCTGGTTTTTTTCAGCTTCTGGTAAGAATCCTGCACAAGTGTGTACATGTTGTACAAAACACTTTATCTTTGGGATTTTACATTTGAATTTTATGTGGATTCCTTTTTGGACATTTGAGTTTATTTTCTAATTTAGTTATTTATTCACTGTGGAACCATTTTTTATAGTATTTTGTTTCTTATACTGCACTATTGAGATATTTAAAGGGGAATCACATTTTGAAAGTGCTGGATCTCATGATGGCAGCCATTCCAGCAATTCCCTGGGCCCAGTTACAATCAAGGGGATTTCAATTTTCTTCTCTCAAACTGGCACCAAATAAGAGACTCCCTGGATAATTCTTTCTTCTACGAGAGCCTCCATGGATTGGTGGATGAATCCACTGAGGTTGGTGAATGGCAGGCCTTATACTTAGTGGCCCCCAGTAAAAAAAAAAAAACTACAGACCACAGTTCCTGGGGATGTGGTTGGGTGTCCATCTAGAGGACCTGTGGGCTCAGGTGGCTTAGCCCATGGGTCCAAGGTGGGCCTCCTCCAATTTCATGGAGCTCTCAGCAGTTGGATGTTATGGATGTTCAAATAGATGATTCAAGAATGTGAGCTACAGATCCTCTCTGACAATGCAACCGTGGAGGCACCAAGTCCGTGGAACTACTGAATTTCTTCCAGATTTTACACTGGGCAGAGGTCAGAATCCTCTCTCTCTCTCTCTCTCTCTCTCTCTCTCTCTCCAGTCCCTGTAAAGGGGTGTCTAAATGTAGCAGCTGATTTTCTGAGTCAAAAGCCCATTTGACAGAGAGAGCAGGAACTAAACCAAGAAGTATTTGTACAGTTAGTGGACCTATTTGGGGTTCCAGGAATAGATTTATTTGCCGATAGGACAAACAGAAAGGGAAAGCTCTTATTTTCTCTGGTCCAAGAATTGGAGTTCTGGGGCATCAATGACCTAGTTCAGAACTGAAATTTCTGTCCGGCATTATGCCTTTCCTCCTCTGAACCCAATTCCTTGTGTACTGCAAAAGTTAAATCACTCAGTATGCAAACTTATCTGATTGCTCCAGGGTGGCCGAGGAGAATGTGATTCCCGACACTAAAAGCTTGTTTGTTCTTCCACAGCATTGCCAAACAGGCCAGATCTGTTTGCTCCATGTTCCGGTTCACCAACCCAGACCAGAATTATTTCAATTGACAGCTGGGTTCTTGAGTGGCAGATCTTAAAAGAAAGAGGTTATTCAGATTGAGTGATTGATATTTTCCTCTCAAGCAGAAAGGTTGTTACTATAAAAATGTATGCAACGATTTGGGTATTTTCCAGGTGGCATGGGGGAGGTGGGAGTTACCCTCCCTTCAATTCCTACAGTATTTTAATTCCTCCAAGATGGAGTAGAAAATATATGGTGCTCGATGCAGGTGGTGGCCTTGTCCATATTTATGAATTTAAGATTGTCACAGGACCCCCTAGTGAAGATGTTTCTGTTAGTGAAAGAGGATCACTCCCATTAACAAAATATTTTTCCCCATGAGATTTATCTACTATTTATCTGTACTTGATGCCTTGACCAGGCAACCATTTGACCCTAAAATTTTTGACACTCAAAATTGCTTTTTTAGTGGTCATCTCTATAGTCAGGAGAATAGGGGATTTTCAGATCCTTTTTACTAAGGAACCTTTCTTGCAGGGCAGGGTCATACTGAAACCAGATCAGTGTCGTCGGCTGGTACTCAAATTTTTTTTGCGGGGGGGCACAAACAAACTGAAAAATACCAAACCCCCCCCCCATCAATTGCAACCTCATTGTGCCCATCAACTGCAGCCATTGTGCCTATCAAATGCAGCCACTTGTGCCCGTCAAATGCAGCCACTTGTGCTTAGTATATGAAGCCACTTGTGCTTAGTATATGAAGCCACTTGTGCTTAGTATACAAAGCCACTTGTGCTTAGTATACGAAGCCACTTGTGCTTAGTATACGAAGCCACTTGTGCTTAGTATACAAAGCCACTTGTGCTTAGTATACGAAGCCACTTGTGCTTAGTATACGAAGCCACTTGTGCTTAGTATACAAAGCCACTTGTGCTTAGTATACAAAGCCACTTGTGCTTAGTATACAAAGCCACTTGTGCTTAGTATATGAAGCCACTTGTGCCAATCAAATGCAGTCACTTGTGCCCGTCATAAGCAGCCAATTGTGCCAAAGAGCAGCCATTTGTGCCAATCAAATGCAGCCACTTGTGCCCATCATATGCAGCCACTTGTGCCTAGTATATGTAGCTACTTGTGCCCAGTATATGCATCCACTTGTGACCAACAAATGCAGCCAGACGCGTCCCCTGGCTTGGTTGACACTTCACTAACCCCCCCATGGCCAGTCCGGCAGCACTTACCGCTCATGTGGTGGGGCTCTGCTCCTCTCCTGGAGTGATGGGGCTCTCCCCTCCTCGGCGGCTCTCCTCCTCTGCGGGAAGAGGTGGCTCTCCTCCTCAGCGGGAAGCAGCAGCTGCAGCTCCTGTGTCTGCTCGGCTCCTTGGGCTTCCTCCACCATGTCTCCTTTTCCACCAAAGCATTAGGCATCCAATAGAACTGCATAATGATTTGGCCAATTGGGATACAGGTCTCACTGACCTACCTTCTGATTGGCAGGGAGGAACGTTAGTGTGAAAATAGCGAAAATTCATTCACTATGCCACACAACAGGGTGGATTTTGAAGCCTATTAGAGCCTCTGGCTTTAACCACATGCTTTAAAATACACACCCCCACCAAAAAGGGTCCAGGCACATGAATAGGGAGGGCGACAGAGGTGTTGGGGGGCGGAGCACGTGCGCTCACAATGCACGGTCCGCCACTGAACCAGATCCTCTGCATTTACTGAGTGACCCCCTTGTTTCATAGGTCCCAAGAAATAGTCCTCTTTTTCTTCTGCAGTGATTCAAGGGAGGATAGGTTTCACTGCTTGGATACCAGAAAGTATTTCCTAAGATCTCTAGAAAGACAAACATTTTAGAAGCTCTTGCCGATTGCTTTCAGTGGGCCCAAAAAAAGGGTTGCAAGCTTCTAAAGTATTGTGAGATGAATTTGGCAGGCCATCTACCTAGCTTACAAGAATACAGGTTCCCTGATCCCTTCAGAATTAAAAGCCCACTCCACCAGGTTGTTGGATAGGGTGAAGACAGCAGGAGCTTCAAAGGAACAGATTTGCAGAGCAGCCACATTGTCCAGCACAGATACCCAGACACTATAGAGTGAATGTACTCTTGCCACAAGATGTGGGAGAAAAGTTTTCAGGCAGTGGTCCCACCCTATGGTAGGCCTAAGTTTAACTGGGATTTTGTTTTGCTGCTTCAATGATACATAGGCACCAGGGATGAGCCCCCTCGGTTCGGTTTGCACCAGAAATTTTGAATAGACTAAAAATTTGTGTGAACTTTAGAAGCCCATTGAAGTCTATGGGACTCCAACGTTCGAAATAAAAATTGCTAATTTTAATGGCTAATATGCAAGATATTGTCCTAAAAAGGGTTTGGGGACCTGCCTCCTGCCCCAGGGGACAGGGGTCAATGCCAAATTTTTTTTTTTAAACTGAAGTTTTTTCGGGAGCACTGATTTTAATGACGATTAAAGTGAAACAAAAGTGAAGTATTCCTTTAAATATCGTGCTTGGGGGGTGTCTATAGTATACCTGTGAAGTGGCACATGTTTCCAGTGTTTAGAACAGTCCCTGCACAAAATGACATTTAACGGAAAAAAGGTCATTTAAAACTGCTTGCGGTTTTAATGTCATGTCTAGTTCCGGCAATACGGATGAAAATCATTGAGAAAAAAATGCCATGGGTAGCCCCCTGCCCATTACCAGCCCCTTTAGGTCTTATACGGATATTAAGGGGAACCCCATACCCAATAGGCCCTATATTCTTAGAACAGCAGTATGCAGGTGGTGCACACAAGACAGGGACTGTGTAGGTTTGTTGTGTTAAGTAGAATCTGTTTTTACTTTTAAACTGGTACATTTTTAAAGTGTAGCTCCAGTCAAAAAAAAGATTTTTAAGCTTTTTTAAAGGGTTATCACCCCTGTATATTTTTTTTGGCCGTCCGTCTTTTTTCATCTCACTTCCTGTTGTCTCCTACTGTTTGCAAGTTGGAGACGTTGTAAGTTGGATGTTTGAAAGTAGGGGCCTGCCCTATATACTCTGCAGAAATGTGGACCTAAGGAGTTGGTGTTGCCACAACACTGTAAGTCCTCAAAGTGACTCTTGGTGGGCGCTGGAGCACCCTGCTGTGAACGATTATATCAAGAATTGTAATTACATGCCATTGTTGAACAGTGGTAGAAAAATTGGGCCTTGGGTGGTTGTGGTGGTGGTGCTGGTGCCACAACACTATAAGTCCTCACAGTTAGGCCGCGTACACACGCGCGGACTGTTGGCCCAACTTTGTCCGTCCAACAGTTTGAGCGAACAGTCCGCTCAAACTTAGCATGGACGGACATGGCCACACACGACGGACGAACAGTTTGCTGAAACCGTGCGCGATGACGTGAACGGCACGTACGACGGGACGAAAAATACGACGTCCTATACACTGCAATGCAACCTTCCGACGTGGAAATCCTTTCTGAGCATGCGCGAGACTTAGTTGGCCGAACAAGCCTACACACGAGCGAACAGTCTGCTGAAACAAGGTTTCAGCGGACAGTTTTTCGGAATTTCCGTAAGACCTTGTTCGGCCAACTGTCCGCTGAAACTGTCCGCTGAAGCCCCACACACGAGCGGACTGTCCGCCCAAACACTGTTCAGCGGACAAGGTTGGGCGAACAGTCCGCGCGTGTGTACGCGGCCTTACTCTCAGTGGGCGCAGGAACGGGCCCTGCTGTGAAATATTATATCAAGAATTGTAATTGCATGCCCCTGTTAAACAGGGGCTGAAAAATTGGGCCTTAGGCACTGGTGCTGGTGCCACGACATTGCAACCTCTCCCATATACTCTAGTTGTAGTGCAGGGATGAGCCCCGCTGCAAAGCATTGCATCCAAAATTGTAATAACATGCCTCTGTTAAACAGGGACTGAAAAATTGGGCTGGTGGAGACACCAAAAATGTTCTTCCAAGCTATCAGCAAGATCATTGAGGAGGAAGAGGATAGTCGCATCGGTCAGACAGCCACCTTCTGCACCGCTTCTTCTGTGACTGACTGAAGCCTCAGCGACACGTTGTCCAGGACCAGGAGTTTGTAACCTCCCAGTCTCTGGGAACGCATTGCACAGACCTTTCTGCAAGGCCTCCTGGAGATGTCTCATCCACTGCTCCCTCTGCGATGGCAAGATAAGGTCCGCAACCTTACCCTTGTACCATGGATCAAGGAGAGTGGCCAGCTAGTTAGGGTCCCTCTCCTTGATCCGAAGAATACGAGGATCCTTCTGCAGGATCAGGGAGGCCATGCAGCACAGGTTAGCTGAGGCATTCGGTCCTGAGTCCTCTTGGTCACTAAGGGCGACATGATCCGCAGCCGCCTCCTCCCAGCCACGTACAATTCCACGTGTTTCTTGGGACTGTAAATCATCCCTAAAAGACTGCTGCTGCTGATGCTGAGTGCCAGGCTCCACTTCCACGCTGACACAAGCCTCCTCCTCCTCTTCCTGTGTGATGGGTGGGACAGTAGGAACACTGTCTGGATAAAGGGGGCCTTTAGAGGCAAGGAAGTCCTCCTCTTCCTGCCTCTGTTCTGTCTCAAGTGCCCTGTCCATTATTCCACGCAGCGTGTGCTCCAACAGGTGGACAAGAGGTACAGTGTCACTGATGCATGCACTGTCACCATCCTCATGGCCTCCTCAAATGGTGACAGGACAGTGCATGCATCCCTGATCATGCCCCACTGGCGTGGTGAAAAAAAAACAAGCTCCCCTGACCCTGTCCTGGTGCCATAGTCGCACAGGTACTTATTGATGGCCCTCTGCTGCATGTTCAGCCGCTGCAGCATGGCCAACTTTGAGTTCCACCTGGTGGGAATGTCACATATAAGGCGGTTCTTGGGCATGTTCAACTCCTTTTGGAGCTCAGCCAGCCGAGCACTGGCATAAAATGATCAGCGGAAATGCACACAGACTTTCCTGGCCTGCCTCAGTACATCCTGTAAGCCCAGGTATCTGCCCAAGAACCGCTGTACCACTAGGTTAAGGACATGAGCCACACAGGGCACATGGGTCAGTTGTCCCTGTCGGAGGGCAGAGAGGAGGTTGGTGCCATTGTCACAAACCACCATTCCTGGCTTAAGCTGGCATGGCGTCAACCACCTCTCAGCCTGCCCCTGCATAGCAGACAAAATATCTGCCCCAGTGTCCTGTCTCCCAAACAAACCAGCGCAAGCACAGCATGGCATATTTTTGCCTGCGTACTTGCGTAGCCCCTTGAACGCCTACGGAGCACCGCTGGTTCCGAGGACAAAGCACTGGATAAGGCCATGGAGGAAGAGGAGGAGAGAGGTGTGTCACAACCAGTAGTAGAATTTTGGAGGCGTAGTGGCGGAACAACCTCCAACACTACTGCACCTTGTCCTGCATCCTTCCCAGCTGCCAGAAGAGTGACCCAATGGGTCGTGAAGGATAGGTAACATCCCTGTCCATGCCTGCTGGATCATGAGTCTACGGTAATATGCACCTTACCGCTGACCACCCTGCCCAGCGAGGCATGGACATTGCCTTCCATATGCCGGTAGAGAGACGGAATCGCCTTCCGCGAGAAAAAGTGGCGTTTGGGGACCTGCCACTGAGGAACCACACATTGCACAAACTCATTGAAGGGGGCCGAGTCTACCAACTGAAAAGGCAGCAGTTGAAGTGCTAACAATTTAGTCAAACTAGCATTCAACCGCTGGGCATGTGGATGGCTGGGAGTGAACTTCTTTTGACGGTCCAGCAGCTGGGGCAGGAAAATTTGCCTGCTACATTCGGACGTCGGTGTACTGCTAGCAGAGTGCCCGCAAGTACTTGGCTGTGACACACCTAATTCTACACCTTTGTTGCTCTCAGTGCAGGTTTCAGAAAGGACTGAAGGTCTAGTGGGGTAGGAGATCCCAGCTGATGAGGAGCAAGGAGAGGTCCTCTTTGTTATTTGGTGTGGGTCTTTAAGGTACGCTTGCCAAGGAGCTGCATGGCAGGTCAACATATGTCTGGTCAAGCATGTGGTGCCCGAGTGGCTGATGTTTTGGCCATGCGAGATGCCCTTGAGACATGTTGCAAATAGCAGTGGTGCAATCTGATGCAATCGTCTCAAAAAAGCCCACACCAAGAACTTTTGGAATAACGTGCAGAGGCAGCGCCCTGCACAGGCGGAGCTCTGTGGTGTGATTCAGTCGGTGTGCTGCCCCTAAGCTGGCCCCCGGAAGGGCATCCTGCCTCATTGGAGATGTACCTCCTCCTCCTCCTCCTCTCTCCTATCAGGCACCCACGTGGAGTCAGTGATCTCATCATCCCCTCCCTCTTCATCACTGGAGCAAACCTGGCAGTATGCTGCAGCTGGTGGAACATGACTGCCAGATTGCTGTCCTTCTTGAGCATCCTTTCTCTCTGCGCTCACGCTACTGCCTTCCTCTAGCTGGGTATCAGGACATGGTGGGTCTAGGGAAGGAGTGACTGATGACATTGAGATCAGGGAAGAGGATGCGTTGGCAGCTGCTTTGCTAGTACCCTGAGCCTTGGTGAGAGAGGATGAGCAGGATGAGGAGGGCTTGGTCATCCACTCTACCAAGTCTTCGGCATGATGCAGCTCAACACATCCGGTTGCCGAAAATAAGGACAAGTGTGTCCCATGGCCACGTGCTGATGGCGATGCACCGCATCCACGACCAGCACTGTAGTTTCTAGACACAGATCCTGCGTTCCCTCTTTTATTGGCTCGTGACTGTCTGCCTCTCCTTGTTGGCCTTCCAGACATAGTAATGGCCTGCAGGGGGATGGGAAAACCAGCAACTGGGTAGGTTTAGGTGCACACTGAGCAGATAGCACAGTACACCGACCGTAATTACTGCAGCTGCCTGCCTGTGTTACAGAAACAGAACAACACCAGCAATAAGGGGTAGCTTCAGGTGTATACTGTACTGGAGGCACACAACACCCACTTTAACTCCTGCAGATGCCTGGATTAGAGAACACCAGCAATAAAGGGTAGCTACAGGTGTATACTGTGCTGGAGGCACACAACACCCACTTTAACTGCTGCAGATTTACAAGAAAATAACACACTGTCCCTGCCTATGCTGCTCTCTCCCTGCACGCTGGAACACACTACACAAGGCCGCCACGCTGTACTGAACCCCCTGAGCAATTATGGCTCTCCTCGCTGCCAGCGCTGTGATTGGCCAAGCATGCGGGTTCACAGTGCATGCTTGGCCAATCATGAGCCAGCAATGCACTGCGATGGTGTAGTGCATTGTGGGCCATTCACACCACACGAATATGGTGTGAATGGCCCACAGTTCTGATTTCGCTGAACAGACAAACGGCCGATGTTCGATTCGAACGCATCCCTAATAGGCACCATGTGCTACTAGCCTGATATGCATTAGCTACCATATATTCCTTTTTACCTTGCTGCTATTATGGTCTTATGAGCTGGTATTGGAAACTCCCAGTATGTGTGCCTTGGTTGCCAAGCTTTGCAACTTTTTCTGTACCTGGGAAAATTTGACCATTGCATGCCCGCAAGGTTAAGACACTGCTAAGCAATATGAAACTGGCCACTCCCTTACTGGCCACCTGATGTCCATGGAATGTTTCTCTTTAGCATTTCTTAGTTACCATGAATGTTTTATTTGTTTTTTGCAAACTTGTTTGCTGGAATTTTGCACAGGTAGCGAGCCCACATAGCAGTGTAGGTCACAACAAACTGGTCACAACCAGCTTTATTATGGTTGCAGTATAAAACATAGTCATTGTTTTAAAAAAATATATACAAATCAAACACTAACTAGCCTCTCCAGGAACTTACTAGTGGACAATCATGTACAATACGCATGCAGCAAATAGTCAGTTGTTTTAATACGTGGGTAACAAAACATACATACTGTTGCAAAACATGGGCAACAAACTGCTGTTATTTTAGCAGGCAACTGTGATAATATCTGGGCAAAAAAGGTTAATTGTGGTAATATATGGTCAACTTCCCCAGAATAAATTCAGCCAACCCCCACAAAAAATAAAAATAAATATAAATAATAAGCCTCCCCATGTACAAATGCATCCTCCTTGCCAAGGGAAAATCTTTCCCATCACACCTCACCAAGCAAAATTACCATGTCCCCCTTCCATGCAAAAAGTATACCTGACCTAGACACAAAGGACATTTTCCTTATTGTCAGGCCATGAAAGAGTTGATACTGCTAAAATATGGGGACCTGAAGATAGGCATTTTGAATGCCCACCAAGTTATTTTCCTGCTCCAGAGAAGCTGTCACTGATTCAATGGACTCTTTCATAAATAAATACACAACAACAAAACAAAGCATCATATTAGCAAGGCAGTCGTGACATCTTGGGAATATTTTGTCAGATATTTTCCCAATTTTTTGCAGAAATACTACAGTCATTTCATCACATAATTCTTTAAGTGGTTGTAAGCCCTTGTACACACGGTCGGAGATTCCGACAACCAAATCCGTCGGATTTTGTTCCGACGGATCTTGTCCGAAACTGTTGCATACACACGGTCGGACAAAGTTGTCGGAAAATCCGATCTTTCAGAACGTGATGACGTAATTTCGTTACGATGGGACTACGTTCAGGCTAGTAGCCAATAGCTTTGATGTAGGAATTTGATCTGAGCATGCGTGGCACTTTGTCCGATCGGAATTCTCTACACATGATCGGAGTATGTCCGATCGGAGCAGTTTGTTGGAAAATATTTCCAGCAAGTTGGAAAATTTGGTCCGACGGATAGTCCGACGGAAACATTCAGATGCATACCACACACAGTCAGAATATCCGACAAACCGCTCTGATCGGACACATTCCGACGGAATCTCCGACCGTGTGTACAAGGGCTAACCCTAAAAAAATGCTCTTGTCCCTTTAATGCACTAGATATAGCATAGTGCTATTGTCATGTCAATTGTTCCTCTTCACGTTGTATAATACCTAGTTTATCCCTGCCTGTTCCTCTCTTCCCCTGTTTAAATTGACCACATTCAACATAGCTGCTGATCCATAATACTGTGGTCAGTTTACTTGCCTCCATCATTCAGCTCTCTCCTCTGAATCTCCTCCCTTCCCCTCCCTGTCAGTTCTGTAATCAGTGTGTGAGCTCCTCTCCTCTCCATTCCCTGCAGCTGCTCCAGTGCTTGTAAATTAAAGAAGCATTTATTAATTACTTTGATATTCTCTGTTTTAGGTCCCTGTTCAGTACAGTGTGTGTGTGTTTTCCTAAAATTATAATGCTAAATACCTTCTTGGCAGAGCCCTGCTGTGCAGATACATGAACTCTTTCTGGTGGCTTGCATTCATCAGAGGGAAATCTCAGCCCCTCCCACTGTACTCACTTACATCGGGAAGGAAAGCAGAGGAGGTCACATGACAACACAGCAGAACTCTGCAAAGAAGGTATTTAGCATTGTAATTTTAGGAAAACACACACACACACACACACACACACACACACACACACACACACACACACACACACACACACACACACACACACTGAACAGGGACCTAAAATAGAGAAAATCAATGTAATTAATACATGTGACTTTACAACCAGTTTAAATATATTAAAATGTCAAGATCCTGCAATGAATTTCATACAGTAAGCTTTCATTTCCTGCACAGGTTGAGCAGCAGCATATTTCTGCATCTACCTGTGCAACCAGTGGCAGGAATCCACTGGATTCTTGCCACAGCTTGCATTAAAATACTGTGAGACTTAAAATAAATTGAAGACATTAAAATGTATTGATTACATTATCACCTGTTTCCTAGGCTATTGTCATTATTCCCATATCTTACGACAGTCAAGAATATTTAAAATAGATTGAACCTATAGGTAATGGATGGTATATACCAGCATTTTACTCCCCAACCTGTCTTTCCCACAAACCTTCATTCTGTACCCCTTGCCCCCCTTCCCTCTTTTATACTGTGTTGTATGTTACACTGGAAATTAATAAAATTATATTCAGCCTTAAAACAGATTCAACCACAACATGGCTACTAGATAAAGTCTCAATCGCTACAGCACTCATGTAAAACCAGCATAATACAAACTTTACTAACCTTTTTTTCAATTGAGGTACATAGTCACTTCAAAGTAGAACTACAGTCACAATTATACTCTAGTTTTGGTAAGGAGCCGGCAATTGTATATTCATTACTATATGTGGATTCTACACTCCCTCCAACAGTAAAATTCAGTAAACAATGCACCAGTGCAAGCTGTAATGAAATCAAATATGTATGTGTTAGCCAAAATAAAGCATTTATCTTTTATGAATATATTTTCCAATTCCCTTCCTAGTTCTGGAGCTGATGACCTTGACAGGACAACACAAGTGCACCCTGGGAAGGCAATGTTACCAATGGCTTCCTGGGGTATTGTTTTATATCTCAGTCAAGGCATTTGGTTTGGTGCACCTTGTTAGTAATCAGCCTATTCTTCTATTCTTGAAATGCCAATTATAATAATGATATACTAAAAAACTTACACTCCTGGCCCCACCGCTGACTGTAAAACAAAGGGTACAGTGGCTGACATTATTGACCAAATATGTTCATGAACAAACAATACTCCACTGCAAGCTGTACTTTTCTCTCTCACCTCTGGGCTGCAGGAGCTGGGTCTCCATACTCATACTTATGAGCGTGAGCTGCTGCATATATAATGTTTTGAATACTTCAAAACAAGCAAGGGAGATCTGCTCCCCATAAAACCCAAGTAATGATTTATTAAAGCCAAATGATGTACAAGCAGTCCAGTGTGATTTGAGGGGTTGTTGGGTATTGTTCATTGTAATTAACAATGGACCTGCATCATTATTAGACTTTTTTTTTTATAATACAGGACCTTACCTTACTACTTAATTCTTTGTGAATGAGTAGGGGTTTTGAATGCCGTGAGACAGGGAGGGACTTATCGTCATGTGACTGCCGCAATTGGTGTTCACATGATCGGAAAGCTCCTGACTGCAAGATGTGAATGGGAGCTATCAGTTAGCCACCAGCAACTGTGCTGGGAGACCATTCTCAGCACTGTTCTATTGGTGCTATTGCATGCAAATATGTGCCCACTAGGCACAAAGGCCCAGCTGCCGAGAGGACACATGCGTTCGGTGCAGAGTTAAAGGCTACCCTATTCCTTTAAGTCTCCCCCACAGACCCCCACTTTCACAAGGGCACAAAGCAAAAGGCCATGGTTCCCATCAACAGGGGACCAAGGTGCTTTGCCAGGTTTTCCTCCCAGAATGGTGTCCTCCTTATGTTGTTATGCCAGTGTAACACATTTATGAAGCATCATGGAAGTGAGACATGTTGAGGTCATGTGCCCTGGTATGGTCCAGGAGTGGAGAGCCTTTCACTTCCCGGACAGCCTGGATACTAGATCATTTGGTTCTGGTTTGGATTTCAAGGGTAAGCCCCACACAAAAAAGCATGCGGTCCTACCAAAAATCCATACCAGACTCAAAAGGAGCTGGTGGGAATAAAATATAGCAAATAAAAAATATATATTATTATAGCATATACAATTGTAACATAAGCCACATTGTAATATAACATTTTTAAAAATTACCTGTCCTTTTCAATCTCTGTAGCGCTATTACGACTAAACTTAAAATGTAATTTTTTTTGAGAGTTTGATTCTAGCTTCCATCAACACCCAAAGAGAATGGCACCTCATCCCAATTAGAAATATTTTAAATAATTTGGAAAAACCAAAAAAGAGGAGGGATTTTTTTCAGTGCAAAATATTTGAATTACAGCAGAAGAAAAAAAGCAGTACATAAAAGATATAAAACCAAATGTTTTATTTTCATGCGTTAAAAATAACACATAACAATGTGTTACGTAGATATCTACATATACAAAAGTTACATATAGTGACTGGTCCACATAACAAACAGATTGAAGTGCTTGCAATCGACTATCCTGACATGTTTCGCAATAGCTTCCTCAGGGATTATACAAGCTAATAATGAATAACAGCAAAAACAAAAATTTATTACAGTCAATGCATTACTGATAAAATACATTTGTTGCATAATTTAATTATGTAACCCATTAATATAACCTCCACGCCTGGAGCTACAAAAAGGCGCTTACCCTCCCTTCATATCCACTGTCCCATGCAAAAGCACCAGTCTCGATGTATAGGAGAGTGTGCAAGACCTCGTGTTCAACAGCTGGACAGACGGCACAAGTGGGCATAGACGGGAGCCAGTCTGGACAGTGATAAAATAGCATAAGATACACTAACGGAATACAATATATAGTATCTTTTATTGGAGCTGATTACATGGATTTTGTGGTTAATTATAAATATCTTCTAACATGGACTTAAAGGGGAAGCCCTACGCCAAAAAAAACGGTGTGGGGGTCCCCCCTAGGTCCATATCAGACCCTTATCCGAGCACGCAACCCGGCCGGTCAGGAAAGGGGGTGGGGACGAGCGAGCGCCCCCCCTCCTGAGCCATACCAGGCCATGTGCCCTCAACATGGAGGGGTTCTTTGGGGAAGGGGGGCCACGCAGCCCCCCCACCCCAAATCACCTTGTCCCCATGGCCGTTGGTTGTCGGGGTCTGCGGGCGGGAGGCTTATCGGAATCCGGGAGCCCCCAGTCCTCTGGGACTGTGACATCATAATGGGTGCGGACATCATCCGGCGATGTCCCTATATAAGCCGCCGCACGCTGCGTGCCTGTCATTGTGGCCAGAGACAGCAATGAGGCAACAGCTCAAGAAGAGAAGAGAAGAACAGAAAGCGGCGACGATGAAGACAGTGGCGACAGCGGTGACAGAAGACCGGGCCACCGCTTGTAAAAGAGCTAGAAGAAGGCGCGGAGGCCTGGCAAGAAGAACCGAAGAGGGGGACAAGACCCCCGAAGTCGAAAAAAGACCCCCAGATGGTGGAGAAGAAGAAAGCCGGGCTCCTCTGCTAGTAAAAGAGCTAGCAAAAGAGCAGAAGATAGTGGAGGAGTCCGATGAGAAGACCCCTCAAGACGGAAGAAGACCCCCGGAGCTGTGCAATAAACTATTTTTAACCCTTGTGTGTTGTGTTTTATTTACATTTTTTTCAAAGGTGAATGGGTAGGGGTACATTGTACCCCATACTCATTCACGTAGGGTCGGGGGGGCGGTATCCGGGGGGCCCCCTTATTCCAATAAGCCCCCCGCCCGCAGACCCCAACAACCAACGGCCAGGGTTGTCGGGAAGAGGCCCTTGTCCTCATCAACATGGGGACAAGGTGCTTTGGGGTGGGGGGGGCGCGCGGCCCCCCTTCCCCAAAGCACCCCCATGTTAAGGGCACGCAGCCTGGTACGGCTCAGGAGGGGGGAGCGCTCGCTGTCCCCACCCCCTTTCCTGACCGGCCGGGTTGCGTGCTCGGATAAGGGTCTGATATGGACCTAGGGGGGGACCCCCAAGCCATTTTTTTGGCGTAGGGCTTCCCCTTTAAGTCCATACCAGGTGGCTACCTGGAGCCGCACTCAAAATGAACGGACTTTCCTCCGTGTGTGTGGGCCGGTACGCCGGAAAAGTCATGTGTGTGGGCAGGTACGCTCGTTCAGACAGTTCAGTGGACTTTACTGCGGTTTGTCCGCCAGACTAAGTCCACCGGATAGTCTGATTGTGTGTACGGGGCATTAGTAACAGCGGTCTGCATGGAGATGCAGGGAGCAATAGTCTGCATAGGAGATGCAGAGAGAGTAACAGTCTGCAGGGAGCTGCAGGAGAAGATTTCTACTTAGTCAAGTGTGCACATTCTATCTTCAGGCTCTAAACAGATCAAAGTATATTGAAACCTGGAAATATGATGGCAATGATTAATTCTATGGGCATCCCATATCCCAATCCCTATCCAAGTTGTACCCCCCAATAAAACAACAAAAACAAAGCTCACAAATGACTGTTCATTGTCTCTGAAAGGATGCATGTAGTCTGGCAGTGGGGTGATTTGGCGGATTGTTTGTCAGTAGTGCTGTCACCATGGCTACAGGAGCAAAAAACATCAAACACATCAGATGGATGGGGTAAAAGCAGCCTGCTTGTACAATAAACTACTGGATAGGAGAAATCAAGGTGTTGCAGCTCTCACTTGTTGAGTTTGCTTTAAGACTGACTGGTGTGAGGAATGTACCAAAGAATGTGCACATTCTTGGTTGGAGCTTATGATGATTGCAGGTACCAAGCAATAGAGTCAATTTACAGAAGTGAAATCATAGTATTAAACACGAAACTCAAGTATGTATTCTTAACTCAGAAAACCAACATTCATTCCCCATGGTCCACTATAGGCCGCCCTCTCTTGCTCACTCCCAATATGAATTATGGACTATAGGGTTTGTATGTTTTAGAATTTTTCTCCCTCTGGAGCAAATTGGACCATGCTTTGTTTGTTTTTTGCCTTTCACCTGGTTCAAATGTGGGTATAGGAGTGTGTATATGGAGGTTTTCTATTTGTTTGTTTTTTCTATTGGTTTAACTAGATCAGGGGTGCCCAACCACTGGCCCGCGGGCCACATGTGGCAAGCCACGACGTGCTCCGAGATGGCGGGTCAGCAAGCCCAGATCACGGGTTCCCGACCCACCATCTCTGAGCATCAGAGCGAAGAACGGAGCAGCCGCTAGAGGAAGCAGAGCGATGCTTCCTTTATAGTGCCAGTCCTTCACAGGTGGAGTGATACCAAATGTACTCCGCCTGTGATAGGAAGCATTGGCTCTGCTCTCAAAATTTCCAAAACTCGTTTTTGGAATTTCTGATCGTGTGTACACAAGTCCGTCTCACAAAAGTTCACGCATGCTCAGAATCAAGCAGAAGGAGCAGCACTGACTTTTAAACTTCCTTTTTCTCAGCCCATCGCACGTCTTGTACGTCACCGCATTCTCAAGTTCAGAATTTTGGGCCAAAATTTGTGTGACCATGTGTATGCAAGACAAGTTTGAGTCATCATCCAGTGGAAAAAAAATCCACGGTTTTGTTGGCGGAAAAATCCAATCGTGTGTACGGAGCTTTAGGGTGTACTCACACTAGGGCTTTTACCCAATCCCAGACACAGTTCAGCCCATTGAGCTGGTTAATTTGTGTAGTGTAAGTGCTCTGCACCACACCGAGACTGGTTAATCGAACCACGCACAGGACCACAAGTGATTCTGGGCGCAGTTCAATTGTCGAGCAAAGGGATTTGCTGCAGTGTAAGTGCACACCATTCCAGAACTGTGCCAGAGACAGAAAATACTGCAATCTGATACTATCTGTGCACCAGGCACATGGTATCTAAAGGCTCCTTGTGTTCTATTGCAGAGGTGGACTGCTGGAAATATGGGCAGATGACAGCATACAGGAGCAGCTGGACTGAAGTTAATGTGATATAAGAGAACATGGATACCAAAGAAATATGGAACAGTGTCATGAAAAGCTGAAAATCCTGTAAGGTGTAAATCTGGCAGTGCAGGGGATGGAAAGGATACATTCCAATGGCACCATGCTCTGGACAAAGTAAATGTCATAAAACCAAGCAGTGATCCAAATGTCCTGAAGTCACATTCAGTTAAGACCGCCGTCACCGTGAGAGAACAATATTGTATCTGATACGATGGGGGCATCTTACCCCCTCTGATATCATTGTGGATACAGGAATGAAATGCCCACACAAGATTATTTTAACAATCAATTGTTACTTCCCCATATTTTTAATTTTCTGCTTTATTTTATGTACAGTAGGTTACTCCTAATAATATACATGCCAACAACCCTAAAATATTGACTACTATACATTTATATGACTTTTTTTTTTTTTTTTAATAATGTATGATTAACTATATTATAACAACCATTTTCAAGATATGCAATTTTTATTACCGACCCACTCCCCATCAGGCCATTATAAGCTAACGTTTATATCTGTGTTTACTACTTATGTACTAATTTTCAAAGTAACATCACATGCTTCTGACCCAACATACAATGCTGATTGGACCCCAATCATTCTAAATTTGAAAGACCTCCCCCAGAGCCGAGGAAGCGTCAAAGATACAGATGTGAGTGACATGATGACCGCCTTAATGGACCTGCATAAGAAACAGCATAATGAATGCATCCTACGGGAGCAGCAATGCCACCAGCGAGAGATGTTAAATAGCTGGATGAAGGTATAAATGGAGATGAAGAAGCATTGACAAGAGGTACAGAGAGAGGAATGTCAAAAGACAAGCAGAATGTTCATGCAAACAATAAAAAACTGATACCATGGTGCCTCGATTACAGCAGTAAATTAAATCCACAACATGCTCTTCATACTTAGTATTCATACCCTGCCCACGAGGAGACACAAGCAACCTACAAAGATTAGGCCCCAGTCTCTCCTAGCCTTTAATAGGTTTATGACTGTGCCTTTGTTTGTACACCCTTCACTTTTTTGTTGTTTGTTCTAACATTGCAATGTTTATTACAGTGGCAATGCTGGTTTTTTTTTTCACAGCATTTATGTCCATTCCCCTTGCCTAAAAACCTATGCTGAATAACCTGTGTTAAAAAGATGTATACACTTTCCTATTCTGAGCCCTCTCTAGTCTAATCACCCCTGTGTCAACCAGCAGCAACTGCAGGATAGAGTAGAGCATTCTCCATGAAGGCTAGTAATTTCAGGAGAATTGATGTCACCCATAGACTCCTATGGCCCATCCATTGACAGTGCTCCCTCCTCTTCCCTGCAGCCACCTCTGGCTGCCACAGAGAACCCAGATCACATGACCAGACTGAAAATAGGTAAGTATATGCAAAGTTTTTACACAGGTAAGTTAACATAAGGTGTTAGGAGGGGGAGGGAAGGTACTAGATTGCCAGATGATGGAATTTTTTTTTTTTATGACATTTTTATAAATTTTCCAAGAAAATTACAAAATATTATTATTAAACACAAAACAAAATAAAATACAAAGGAACAGTTAACATAAGCAATCTAAAATGTACAAGTATCAAAGCAGTTTTTTTTTAAATGTTTCAAAAGGTCCAGGTGCCAAAATGTATCTGTAGCAGATGACATTTTGGACAAAATGTCATTCATGTGTAAATTTAGTTTTTGCCACAGAACAGTAGTGGGGATCTGAGGGTTAATTATGTAGGTTAATTTTGACATCAGTTTGGCTGGGCTGTGTTAGAGTTCTGCCTGGTCATGTGTACGGTGAGGGGTACATGACAGGCCAGAATCAGGCCTGGTTGGACGTTTTGGGTATCAACTTCCTCGGAACCAATCAGTGGGTGTGCCGGGCCCCGCTGAGGAGTCTGGGAAAGGGTACTTAAGATGTTGAAGTCACATGTTCAGTAGGAGTTCGTGAGGCCCAAGCGGTCTGTACTTGTTTTCTTAGACCAGGGTAGCTCCACGAGTGGTCCGGGTCACGGGACGTTCGACGCCCCGCAACATGCTTTTGTTGGTTAGCCCCAATAGACCCGCCTGTTTTGGGGTAGGGATCCGTCTGTTCCCGAGTCTCGGAACCGGCTGGTCCAAGGTGCAGTAACTGAGGGAGGATTCAAGGTGTCCAGGTGTGTTCTCGGCTTGGAGGGGCACCACAGCTCGTGAAAGTGACCAGGGGAGGACTCTTCGGAGGAGGGCCGGCAAGTGCCATCCTAAAATGTGCCTGGTTACTGAGTTGGGAAGGACATTGACAAATTCACACTTTTTCCAGTACTATCAAGGAGACAGAGAACATTCCAGATACTGAGGAAAAAGGTTCCTGTTTGCATCCAGTTACAGTTTGTTCAAGGTTAGAGACTTTCTGAGTTCCGAATCAATGTGCTGATTGTCATAATCTCTGGCTAGAGATTTGTTCAGCCTTGAAGCTGCAAGTGGCTACTCTCTGGGTGGGAATAGAGAATTTATTATACTAGCAGTTTAAGGTGCCTGAGTTCTTCATCCTTGCCCTCTGTTCCCATATGAGACTGTTGTTGGATGCTACCCCTGCAAAATAAAACCTTTCAAAGGGACTTTATTGGTGTCAGCGTCCAAAGTTGTTGGGTATCAACCCTGGGAACCCCTAGACATGAAGGACAAGCCAAGCGGAGGTAACCGGTAAGCCCAAAAGGTTAAGGCTGCCCTACAAAGGGTTATGGCCAATACATATCTGATTTTGGAGGTATTACTAAATTTAAGCTTGAAGCATGGATGAATACTATATTCAGATAATAACACCAAAGTGAGGATGGAAGTCTACTATATTTTCTAGAAGAATCTGTGCATAGTGTACTGTATGCTATTGTAGCAATACTACATACTACATATAGTTAAGCTGTTTTTACATGAGACGGTATTCTTTTTTTCAATTCTGTAGTGCCTTAGAGTTAGGTGAGTGTTGTTTTTGACTTGTAGGTGTGGTAATTATGCTTTTTAGCACTGAAACACTGTATCAAATATCTGGCCCAAATTACATTTTCCATTCATAATATACATGCAATACAGCTATTACAAACAGTTTAATATATTTAGAGAACTAACGCCGTGTACACACGGGCGGACTGTTCGCCCAACTAAGTTTGTCAGACAATCCGACAAACAGTCCGCTCAAAATTTGCATGAACGGACTTGACCACACACGATGAACGAACAGTCCGCTGAAAGCGCGCACGATGACGTGAACGGCACGTACGACGGGACTAGAAAAACGACGTCCTATACACTGCAATGCAACCTTCGCCGTGTAAATCCTTTCTGAGCATGCGCGAAACTTAGTCTGTCGAACGAGCCTACACACGAGCGGACTGTCTGCTGAAACCAAGTTTGGGCGGACAGTCTTTTACGGAAATTCCGAAAAACTTTGTTCGTCAGACTGTCCGCTGAAACAGTCCGCTGAAGCCCACACACGAGCGGACTGTCCGCTGAAACACTGTTCAGCGGACAAAGTTGGGCGAACAGTCCGCCCGTGTGTACGCGGCCTCAGTCTTACAGAGCTTGTTCAGTATGTTTAACAATCTGCTTATGATTGTTCATGTACATTGGTACATGTGCATTGGTTGAGACGTCATACTAGGCCTATGTTTACCTGTTTGGAAAAATTGTATTAAAAAAAATTGAATTTTCTTTTACCTTTATCTTAAAGGCTAGTGAGGTGTGTTGGTGTAACCACTGCCAATATGCATCAAAGGCACAAGCAAAATATAAAAAAATACAACCTCTTAAAAAATGGGTACTCCGTTTTGCTATGCAGGGCATCAATTCTTGGCTGGTGCACAGTACAAAAAATAACCACAGAAATCCTTTTGGTGCATACACAGTGAGCTATGGTACGGTATCAGGTCGGGCTGCTAAACTGCACATAGGCACAGATCTATGGCCTAAAACACATGTCCATTGGACAAAAGTCCAAAAGTACAAACATGCATGCTCAGAAGCAAGGACGAGCCGGAAGCGGTCGGTCTTGTAAAACGATCGTTCGTAATGGAGAATTCACATTCGTGACGTGGCAAATTATGAAATCTAGAAATGCAGTGTACATTCTCTTCTTTTTAATGGGATAATAATGAAGCTGCTTGTCTGGTGATACTGATGGAATTGTGCCAAACGTATTTAAAAAAAGTGTTTTTCTTTTTATAGTGATAAAAAATAATTTTTTATTATTTTTTTTTTGGGGGGGGGGGGGGGTGAAGTTATCACAACACCATTTTCCAATAGTTTTTCAGATCAAAGTTACAACTATGTTGGTATGTCCCTTGTTAATTTTACATTGTATTTTTTTAAATGTACCTTCCTACTCCCAAACTTAATTTTAAGTAAAACACAAAGCCAAATATTTTTCAAATTATAATTTTTTTATTTAATATGGATCAAAAGAAGGTCCTATAAAAATGATGAAGGCAGCGATGGAGAAAAACTGTTGGAATTGGTGAAGCCTTTGTACCCCAGGACAGACTTCAATTCTGTGAAGAGCAAAATTGGGAACCTGAGAAGTACATTTAAGAGAGAGCTCAAGAATGTCCTGGACTCAGAGATCAGGAGCAGCAGCAGATGACTGGTATGTCCCCAGGCTGTGGTATTACAACAGCTTGCAGTTTTTGACAGACCAGACTGAACATTTTTTTTCTTATGCATTATATTCCAAAAATAAAATAAAATTCATGTTCTCTGCCATCCAAATCAAAATTCAATAACTTAACCAAAAAGTGAATTCTCTGCCTACAAAAAGAAATAAAGTATAACAACTAAAATCATAATAAAAAAAAAAAAGCAAAATAAAAATTGTGTGGATGAAAATCCCCAGCCAAGCGGGCTTGTTAGGTGTCTTGGGGCTGGAACTGCCAATGTCCGGCATGCTGCTGTAGTGGGAGGGGCTGCCTCAGCTGTATCTGGGGCCGTACTAATGGCCGTTGTTGTGTGGCTAAGAAAGGCAGCTGTGGCCTGCTATTCATGGCCCTTTTAGCAGAAGGGCATAGGGGAGGGATCTGGGACTGCCACTTTCCTGTGTATGAAAATGGGACATAATTAGTATTTTTATTTTTTTTGGTCATCAATCACACAAAATTTTGAGCTCATGACTGTTGCAATCATTTTTTGCCATACCGTTTATTGATATGGAAACCACTTTGTTAAGGCAGAAATTTTTGAACAATAATGTCTAGTTATCATCATTTTATTTTTGGATACAAATATGTTCAACAATACTATACCTGGGTCAAGCTGGACTCCTCCACATCTTGATCCTGTGTCGAAGGACCAGGTGGACCTCAGGAGCTGTGGCCACATCCGATGTGGAAGGGAGTTTTGAGAGTATTGGCCTGGGTTGGGTTTGGTCGGACAAAAAAATGCAGGCTGTTGTAGTACCACAGTCTGGGGACCTTTTTGTCTTCTGCTTATGCTCCCAATCTCTGTGATTCCTGGACCTTCTTGTGCTCCCTATTAAACGTACTCCTCAGGTTCCCACAAAATTGATATCTGCCCTGGGGTACAGAGGCTTCACCAATTCCAGAAGTTTCTCCATCACTGCCTTCCTCTTGATTTTATTAGAGTAATCTCTACTTTTCACCTTCCACAGACAGGGAAGCTCCCGGTATTGGTCAATAAATTGTGGCAAAAAGTCGGGCGCAGTAAATGTATCACTTTCAATGATTTCTCTGATGCCTGCAAGACAGAACACAAGACAAACTATAATGTTCGGCTTAACTTATAATCTGGTCCCAATATAGGCCTCAATCTAAGCAGTATAGGCCACTAACCAATGATGCCCCAATTTACAATTGTACCTTCGTTTTATGGCTCCTTTTGTGTATTGGCGATAGTGATCATTTGTCCTCCATTCCCAGATCGTTCCTATGGCCATTACATTGACCACGCGTTATGGCTTTATATATATACTGCACATGCGCAAACTCCACTCTCAGTGTGTCATGACTCTGGGGCGTGAACATCTCTTTTGCATGGGACACACTAGGCGGAGCACTCAGGAATGACAGCATGGCTGGATTCCGAGAATTTGAGAAAGGCCGGTGGTGGAGCTTATAGGAGGCACAAAGCCACCCCCATGAGCAAGGATGAGATGGTGGAGATGGTGTGAATCTTTGAGAAACACAATTACTACTGTAAGCTGCACAACTATGAAAGGCCCAACAGCCAAAAAGACCTAATTTTGGAGAAGATCATCGCCATTTTGGAGGGAGAATTTTCGGTGCAATGAACGAAGGACCAAATCCAAAAGCGATGGTCTGATTTAAAGCACTGCGAGCAAGAACAGATGGAGTCCATCCATCACATAATCAAAAAAAGTAAGCAATATTTGTATCTAACCAATATGTATGTGTAATGCCGCGTACACACAATCAAATTGTCCGGCGTACTTAGTCCGCCGAAACGCATTTCACTGGACAATTCGATCGTGTGTGGGCTTCAGCTGACATTTCCAGCGTAAAGTCCGGCGGACTTAGAAAGTATTTTTGCAGTCCAAACTTGGGTTTCAGTGGACAATACGTTTGTCAGTATGCTAGTCCGGCAGACTAAGAATGACGCATGCTCAGAAGCAAGTACGAAAAGGAAGCTATTGGCTACTGGCTATTGAACTTCCTTTTTCTAGTCCCATCGTACGTGCTGTACGTCATTGCGCTAGCAAACGGCGGACTTTCTGTGTGTCCGTGTGTGGCCAATTCCGTTCGGTAGAAAGTCCACCGGACTATCCGCCGGATTGTTTGCCGGACTAAGTATGCCGGACAATTCGCTCGTGTGTAGGTGGCATAAGTTAGCTGGCTTTATATGTGCTTTCTCCAAGTAGGCTTTGAAAAATCGAATTAATGTTTTCTCTAATCTTTGTCTGAATTTGTTTTTTAAAGATGAAGTTGAAGTTGAATATAAAGCAGATATGAAAATTCCTTTTTTTTGGGTGGGGGGGCGAGTTTTGCCATGGATTTATTTTTGAAACAATTTTTTTTATGTTCTTACAACAGGGAGGCACAAAAAAATGAGGCTACAGACAAGCCACCAGAGGGGACGAAGGGAGGCTTCATTCACTCGGGCCCCAACAGAGGAGACAGCAAGGTCATCTTCCCCCCAAAATAATAAGTGCCAACTTCAAAACTCATTTAGTCAACGACAGGGGTGATTCTAGGTGGGCCAAAGGCCATGGGCTTAGTGCAGAACTTAAGGGGTAAAGAACACTTTCTGGTTGCTGCCTGGCTCATCGGTGCCATTAATGCAGCCTTGCCAGTGTAGACATGGGTGGAGGAGAGGCCCCAGGGATCACAGTCACACAAAGTTATGCCTGCTAGAATGATCCTCATATATACCCTATCCCATAGGAGACAAGAGGGGTAGAGGGAACTGCAAGAGTTTTTCAGTGGGGGTACTTTGCTCTCTGTAAAATGACATCAACTTCCCTTTCAATGTATTTTTAAGGGGAAAAAAAACACACTGCAGCATGGTGTAGACCACTAGTCATGAGCAAACATTGCCCCCAGTGCAAGGTTGGTCAACTAATGCAGCAAAATGGATGCTAGAAACAGATGTGATTTGGGGTGGATTAATGAATGGTGTATTATTTCTCTTTAGAGGAAAGTGAGCGTGTTCAGCTAAACCAGGATTTTGGTTTTTAAGAGTGGGATCTGACACCTGGACCCAGCACAGACCTTCCACTTGTTGTAATATCCTCTGACACAAGTCAAACAGAGGGCCAAAGAGACCCAGAAGAGTAAGAAACTATCCGTGAGCCTCTTGTTTGGGCAAGCAAATATTCTTTGAATCTGGCTTCAAAATTAGCAAAGTATGTAGTGTGTTAACATTAGCATGGAGAACGAAGAGGTGGAGGGAGCTGGCAGTGTTGCTAGGTACCCCAGTTTGTAGACACAGGCACCAGGGCCAAGATTACATAGTAGTTGAAGTGTGAACATTCCTAGTAGTGTAGGTTTCTGAAGGGCACGCAGGTTGCAAGCAACAATAGATTGGGTAAGTAAGTATTTACACAATTTGACTAGTAACCTGAGCATCTTTTCACTATGTAGTGATGTACTCACAAACTTCCAAGATGCACAATTGGCTGAATGAGTGCAGATATGATGCAGTGTTTAAATGATCTTCTTAAGCAAATAAAGGAGGCTGCCACTGCTTTACAGAGAAGAATATGTGATGTTGACATGCTTGCCAAATTTTAAGTTCATCTGGCCTGAAGTTTAGTTCCACTTGTTGGCTGTTGTTGTTTGCACTTTATATTTCAAATGTTTTTCTGACTTTTTTAAAGCCCTGGATTACATTGATGCTACTTGTCAATCGTGCAACTTCAAGTGAAGTAGCGTGATTGACAAGTAGCATCAATAGCAATGTCAGCGCGATTTCAGGTGCTACTTGATAGAAATTTGTGTGGCTTCACACCCAGATGTCTATTGAAGTTGCACCTCAAATCGGCAAAAAGAGCGCAGGAATGACTTTTGCAAATTGATGCGGCGCCACTAATTCGGGGTTACACCAATTGGAACAGTGCCATTGCCTCCAATAGGCTGAGACTTGCATTATGATTTTATCTCTCAAATCCCATGCCAAATCGCTCCAATGTGAACCTAGGCTTTAGTGTCCGAGGTCAGTGTCCGGGTTCTGTTTTCTGTATTTTCCTCAGTATAAAAACTATTGTGTGACTTACTAACCTTAAAAATGACATTATCACCTGTGACAAAAGGAAAAAATATAGAAAGCATGACCTGGGAATGCATCTGGAGAAGGATAGTTGGAAAACACTGCCCTAAGAAATGTTAATTGTAATCTTTGTGTTTTTAAGAATCGCAAAGCCAAAATTTGAAGAAAATGGTGACAAAATATTTTTATTTCCCTTATGATCCCATGCCTAAAATGTGTGTCTTTCCCTACATCTAGTTTGCTAAAGCCACAAAACACACAGTGGGTCAACATGTGCTAGCTCCCATCATGGGGTATCAATGGACGTGTTTTGGAGGTGCAACCTCTTCCTCTTACCTACTTTAGTTACGAGAAAGGCGTTGCACCCCCAAAACACGGCCATTTATACCGTGTGATGGGAGATTGCAAATGTTGACACAATGTGTGTTTTGGGGCTTTACAAACAATCCTGTTTGTACCCCTAAACACATTTTAGGCAGGGGATCATAAGGGACATTTAACAGTTATGACTCTACGTGGACGTGGCTTCAAATTTTGGCTTTTAAAGAGGTGATATCACCCCATCTGAGGAAGGAAACATCAACACAGACTTGTGATACTAATGTCTCATATGGATTTCACTTTAACAAATTCGAACTTTGTAAGTTCCTGAGTTGAGGATGTGGATATCTTATATTTTCAAACATGCCTGTTTAGCCCCTAAAAAGGCAAAATAATGGTAAACATACATGTTTACACACCAAGGTGTTGGTTTGGTATAAAACCTTAAAGCGCAAACGTAAATGTGCTTTAAATAACTAAACAATGTGTGGCTTATTATTTGAATGCTCAATACCATTTTTGTATTTGTTAAGTTGGTGTAGTTACAGTGACAATATGCTCTAAAATGTGCCAAACTCAGCCAATTTTATGGCATCAAAGAAATTAAAGGAGTTGGAAAAGCATAACGTTTTCAAACTTAATGCATTAGATACATTAAGAACAAAAACATTGTGTGTGTGTGTAGCAGACCCACAGCACAACATAATAGTTAGCTGAAGAAGAGATCGTCACCTCATGTAACAAATAAGGTACGTTTGCACTATTGTCTAAAATGGGGGGAAAAAAAAGGCAATTTGACACCCTATTACCGTATATACTCGAGTATAAGCCGAGATTTTCAGCCTCTTTTTTGAGGCTGAAAGTGCCCCCCTCGGCTTATACTCGAGTCATCGCTGTCTGCCCGCTCGATCAGCGTGTCGAGCAGACAGACAGCGGCCATTCTATAATTCAAAAGCCGCGCCTCCGGCTCCGCCTTCGCCTGTGATAGGCGGAACACTGAATTTCCCAGCAGCCTGTGTTCCGCCTATCACGGACATCGTATCATCCTCGTACTACGGACGAGGATGATACGATGTCCGTGATAGGCGGAACACAGGCTGCTGGGAAATTCAGTGTTCCGCCTATCACAGGCGAAGGCGGAGGCGCGGCTTTTGAATTTTACAATGGCCGCCGAGGCGCCGACGAAGAGGGCACGGGACGGAGGCAAGGCAAGGCACGGCACGGGACGGGACGGAGGCAAGGCAAGGCACGACACGGGACGGAGGCAAGGCACGGCACGGGACGGAGGCAAGGAGGCAAGGCACGGGACGGAGGCTCGGGACAAAGGCTCGGGACACAGGTAGGCTGGACACACACACACACACACACACACACACACACACACACACACACATGGATGGAGACACACACACACACAGGGATGGATGGATACACACACACACAGGGATGGATGGATACACACACACACAGGGATGGATGGATGGATGGAGACACACACACACAGGGATGGATGGATGGAGACACACACACACACAGGGATGGATGGATGGATGGATGGAGACACACACACACAGGGATGGATGGATGGATGGACACACACACACACAGGGATGGATGGACGGACACACAGGGATGGACGGACACACAGGGATGGACGGACACACAGGGATGGACGGACACACACACAGGGATGGACAGGCATGTCTCACCCTCGGCTTATACACGAGTCAATAAGTTTGCCAGTTTTTTTGGGGGTAAATTGGGGGCCTCGGCTTATATTCGGGTCGGCCTATACTCGAGTATATACGGTATACAGATAAGAAACACAGAAAACAGTAGTTCAAATGAAAAAGTGGTTTATGATAAAATTATGGTTATGGATCAACTACATTTTGCTGCCAAGCCACTGCCCCTCTATCCACAAAATATTCCATATATTTTTGGTGGATATCTCGGAAATTTTGGGAGGGCAAACCAGAACGGGGTTGTAACGGAACATCCCCCCCACTCTGCTTGAGTGTTTCCATCAGTAATACCGCTTCCTAAGTCTTGGAATATGAGTCCAATGGATCTGGCTATAGGAGCCCCCAAGAACTAGACAACACCAGTCTTGGAGTACATCATGAATGTTTTATTGGACAGAATACAGCCTTTTATACACATTTTACATAAGAGGGTAGATAACGAGGTAGGGCTGCTCATGGATACTCCCCCCTCCCCTATAGCAAGATACTGGGGATATTACTTACATTTTAAGTAATCCAAGATATACAGTGGTGTGAAAAAGTGTTTGCCCCCTTCCTCATTTCCTGTTCCTTTGCATGTTTGTCACACTTAAGTGTTTCGGAACATCAAACCAATTTAAACAATAGTCAAGGACAACACAAGTAAACACAAAATGCAATTTGTAAATGAAGGTGTTTATTATTAAAGGTGAAAAAAAATCCAAACCATCATGACCCTGTGTGAAAAAGTGATTGCCCCCCTTGTTAAAACATACTATAACTGTGGTTGTCCACACCTGAGTTCAATTTCTCTAGCCACACCCAGGCCTGATTATTGCCACACCTGTTCACAATCAAGGCATCACTTAAATAGGAGCTGCTTGACACAGTAAGGTCCACCAGAAGATTCTTAAAAGCTACACATCATGCCGAGACCCAAAGAAATTCAGGAACAATTGAGAAAGAAAGTAATTGAGATCTATCAGTCTGGAAAGGGTTATAAAGCCATTTCCAAAGCTTTGGGAATCCAGTGAACCACAGTGAGAGCCATTATCCACAAATGGCGAAGACATGGAACAGTGGTGAACCTTCCCAGGAGTGGCCGGCCGCCCAAAATTACCCCAAGAGCGCAGCGACGACTCATCCAAGAGGTCACAAATGACCCCACAACAACGTCCAAGGAACTGCAGGCCTCACTTGCCTCAGTTAAGGTCAGCGTTCATGCCTCCACCATCAGGAAAAGACTGGGCAAAAATGGCCTGCATGGCAGAGTTCCAAGGAGAAAACCACTGCTGAGCAAAAAGAACATCAAAGCTCGTCTCAATTTCTCCACAACACATCTTGATGATCCCCAAGACTTTTGGGACAACATTCTGTGGACCGATGAGACAAAAGTGGAACTCTTTGGAAGGTGTGTGTCCAAGTATATCTAGCGTAGAAGGAACACTGCATTTCATAAAAAGAACATTATACCAACAGTAAAATATGGTGGTGGTAGTGTGATGGTCTGGGGCTGTTTTGCTGCTTCAGGACCTGGAAGACTTGCCATGATAAAAGGAACTATGAATTCTGCTGTCTACCAAGAGATCCTGAAGGAGAATGTCCGACCATCTGTTCGTGTACTCAAGCTGAAACGAACTTGGGTTCTGCAGCAGGACAATGATCCTAAACACACCAGCAAGTCCACCACCGAATGGCTGAAGAAAAACAAAATGAAGACTTTGGAGTGGCCTAGCCAAAGTCCTGACCTGAATCCTATTGAGATGTTGTGGTATGACCTTAAAAAGGCCGTTCATTCTCGAAAACCCTCTAATGTAACTGAATTAGGACAATTCTGCAAAGATGAGTGGGCCAAAATTCCTCCAGGACGCTGTAAAAGCCTCATTGCACGTTATCGCAAACGCTTGGTTGCAGTTGTTGCTGCTAAGGGTGGCCCAACCAGTTATTAGGTTTAGGGGGCAATCACTTTTTCACACAGGGACATGATGGTTTGGATTTTTTTTCACCTTTAATAATAAACACCTTCATTTACAAATTGCATTTTGTGTTTACTTGTGTTGTCCTTGACTATTGTTTAAATTGGTTTGATGTTCCGAAACACTTAAGTGGGACAAACATGCAAAGGAACAGGAAATGAGGAAGGGGGCAAACACTTTTTCACACCACTGTATTTTCTCACTCACCCTGTACCAGGATGGCACAGGGTGACTTAGACATGGGGAGCTGAAACATGGGTTTTCCAACCTTTCCAAGTGATTCTGGGTTCCATGTGCCCTCCCGTCACAGGCGCTAACATCGGCTGGCAGTGAGGAAAGGTAGCTGCTAGCATTCCTCCGTAAAAAATTGTGGATGATTCAACAGCACAAAAACAACATAGTTTATTTTATATTGGGCCAGGTTAATGGGGGTCAAAAAGAGCCTGAAGTGACTTGAGAGGATGCCAAAGGCTTTTCAACCACCCTTCTGGTACGAGAGAGCCTGTAGTTGAAGATTTTCTGCTCTAGAGTGTAACATATTCCCCAAGAGCAAATGCCTCATCTGCCACAAAAACAAAATTGAGGCCCTCAACATTGTCCTGAGCAGGGGGCAAATTTAAGGTGCCATTCTGAAGCCAATGGTAGAACTCTTTACTCTACTTTATGACACCACCATCCGAGTTGTGGCCATTCTTCCCAACATCCAAAAAAAGGAACTCATACGTTGCAGAAACAACAACTAGCAGCACTATGCTGCAAAAGCCCTTGTAATTGTAGTAATATGAGCCAAGTTTGGTGGTGGGACAATCCTCACGTTCCCCTTCAATAGCACCACCACAGTTGGGAAAATCCCACTGATGCTGAAACTGGCCTGCAACATCCTGCCATTGCTAGGGGTTGGAAGGAAACTGGGGAGGAAAAAAAAGAAGAAATTACTACTTCTGCACATAACACTGGAAGCAGATTTGACAAAAACATTCTTGGCCAACATAAGTATAAAATTTAAATGAGTATTTAAAGACAAAAGTGTAAGGTCAACTTATCCGACTCATCACCCCCTCTGGGGGGGTAATGGGTAGAAGTTTTGTACAGGTAACCCTCTCCAATTCCAATGAGAGCTGATTGCATAAATAATGTGTGATACTTTGGGCAGCCCCTCCTTACTTACAAGAAGTGTCATAATCTAAAAATATGGATACACACTGTCCAAATTGAAGCACATTTTGCCATTCATAAATTACCTATCAAGATAATATGAGACAAAAACTGTCTATGTTACAATTTGAAGGTAATCAGACAGGCCCTTGCACTACAAGCTTTGTTGAATTCATCCAGAAATATGATCACAAAAAAGAGGTATGGTGTGTATGGGTTTTGCAAAAGTCAGAGTATTGGTATCGATTGACTTAGCATTTGGGAGGGGTTCCAAATGAGTTTGTGCCCCCAAAAAATGGCCTCTTGCACTCTGCCTGAATTTGAAGACAACAATAACATTTGGACACATTTTAGGGGGTTTTTAGGGTAAGCAAAAAAATTGAGCTGACAAAATACATATTACAAGTTAATAGGCTAGGTGTGTATGGGCCCAGGGAAACATGCTGGGGAGGTTACTGAAGGAATTTTATGCATGAAGGACAAAAAAGGAGCATTAAAAGCTTACAGCATGCATGAGGACAAAGAGCACATTCACAGCATAATACAATAATGGTATCAAGAAATGAATACAATACATTATCAAACATTAAATACATAGCATGTGATGTTAAAGGCGAAAACTTATAAAAAAACGTATAGAAAATATAGTCCTTCTGCAGAACAGACCTCTGGAATAATGAGTCCCAGAGCCTAGGGGGAGATCCCAGTCTTAAACTTAAGATCCTGGAGACATTTCCCCCCATTGCCAAGTACAGCAAGCCGCATGCATGTGTCTTGCTTCTTAATATAGGGGGTCTGCAATGCCAAGAGATGGTGAAAGCAGGGGTCTGTTATCCGGAGATATTTCCTAAAATCATCAGGATTATTCTCCTGGAGCTCCCACAGCAAAGGCATATGAGAGAATTGGTCACGATTAAGCAACCAATTCTTGGTCCAAGAACTCCTCCTCCTCCTGTTCCTGGACTGGACTTGAATCAAAGCAATAACTCCAAGCCCAATGATAACATGATCTCTCCGGTGAGAACGCAGCATGGCTAGTTGACGAACGGCCATTCAGAAACGAACTGACAAGCACAAACTGAAAAGCTCAAATTGACACGCACCAAACTTCTACTAACAGGAAATTAGCAGAAGGAGCCCAAAGGGTGACGCATGACAATTGAACTTCCTTTTTATCAACTCATAGTACGTCTAGTATGTCACTAAGTTTGAAATTGTTGGCCGACAATTGTGTGCCATTTGTATGCAAGACAAGTTTGGGGCCAATGCCCTTTGGACAAAAGTCTGCGGTTTTGGTCGGCAGAAAATCCAATCGTGTGTATGAGCCTTTAGGCTCCATGCACATTATAAGCTAGCAAAAATGCCAGAAAAACACTGGATGAAAAAAGCTCATACTACCAGCTTTTAGCAGCAGTTAAGAGTATTCAGCATTTTTTTTTTGGTGGGAAATCACTCCCAAAAAATGAAAAAAGAGATGTTTTCAGCTCCTAGAAGCTGAAGCTTCAAAAACGCTTCTAGCCTAAAATGATGTGTATGGACACATAGGATAACACTATTTGCTGCAAGAAGCAGAAAAAATGCTCAAAAGCTGCTGCTAGGAGTGTTTTTTTTAAGCTAGTGTGCATGGAGTACCTTAATACCCTAATCTGCATGGACACATAGCATAACATTGAGCTGCTTCTACAGGCAATACACAAACCCCTGTAAATGCAGCATTTTTGTTAAGCCAGTGTGCATGAACCCTTAGCATTTGATTTTGGAATGAATGTACTTTTCTGAATGAAAACACACACTGATATGCCCCATACATACTATCAATTTTTTGGCTGAGTTTTTCCTTCAGATTTACCAAAACCATATAATATGAGGTCAAACCTTAGGAGTTTCAGTTTGTATGCAGTCAGGCAGGCCCTTGCACTACATGGTTTTGGTAAACCTGAAGGAAAAACTCAGCAGAAAAACTGATAGTGTGTATGGGGCTTTAGATATTTGTTTGTTCAAGAAAGTTTTTCCTTCCTTCTCTTTTGAGTTTTCTTGTCACTGCTTTTGGAAATGAACGTCAATTTGACCCACTAATGATTAGAGAAACAAGTAAACTTTCTAACCATTTTTTAACCAAAATTCTACTGGTCTGTGGCTAGCTTAAACAGTGTTTTGACAGGGAGATTTCCTTCACACATCAGAAACATTACTGTAAGCAGTCGCATACTGATGATGTAAGTGTTCCCAGTATCATTTGATTAAAGTTCAGTGTGAGTGCAAACCAGCAGGGGAGTAGGGAGGGGGCACCCAGGCATGATTCACTTAAAACAGTCAGTGTGAGCACACCCTTATGCCGCGTACACACGAGCGGACTTTTCAACATCCGAAGTCCGACGGACTGATTCCGTCAGACTATTCGATCGTGTGTGGGCTGCAACGGACTTTTGATTCGCAAAAGTCTGACGGACTTTAGAAATGGAACATGCTTCAAATTTTTCCGACGGAACTCCGCCGGACCCGGTCCCTTCGAAAAATTTGCTCGTGTGTATGCTATTCCGACGGACTAAAACCGACGCTAGGGCAGCTATTGGCTACTGGCTATGAACTTCCTTATTCGAGTCCAGTCGTACGTCATCACGTTCGAATCCGTCGGAGTTTGGTGTGATTGTGTGTGGCCAAGTCCGCTCAGTCGAAAAGTCCGTCAGAACTCTGTCGGAACTCCGGCAGAACTCCGGCAGGATTTCTTTGGAAGTCTGTCGGACATAAATCCTCTCGTGTGTACGGGGCTTTAAGGCATCTTTTCTGCTTGTGACGTCTTTGGGCATTCATTTAGTTTAGGCCAAAGGAATAGTGTGGGTGAGGTAGGAGGAGAAGATGCAAACATCTCCAGTACCTATTTTTTCAGTGATAAGATCAAAGCTTTTACTTATGAGATCACCGATACTGCAGTAACAGTATCTGTAGATGACTCATAGGAAGTAAATCGAGGAACTGTAATTTACTGGTGCTTTAAAATGTTATTATTACAGGTACTTATATAGCACTGTCCATTTACGCAGCACTTCACATGTACGGTATATTGTACATTCACATCAGTCCCTGCCCTCAAGGAGCTAACAATCTAACATCCTGACCAAACCGGTAGGGATGAGCTCGGTGTTCGTATCGAACGCATGTTCCAGCTGTTCGCCCGTTCGGCAAATCCAGAACTTTGTGGGCCGTTCCCGCCATGTTCGTGAGCGCTCACAGCCCACAATGCACTGCGCCATTGGCCAAGCATGCGGGGTCACAGTGCATGCTTGGCCAATCACAGCGCCGGCAGCGAGGATAGCCATATCCTGCCTGTGGCAAATTTTAGTTTAGGGGGTTTAGTACACGCCCCACACTATATAAGGCCACCAGCGCGGCGGCCTTGTGTAGTATGTTGCGGCGTTCAGGGAGAGAAAAGGATAGGCAGGGACAGTGCCTCCTTTTCTTGTGAGCCTAGAGCAGTTAGAGTTGGTGTATTGTGCCACCTGCACAGTATACACCTGAAGCTACCCCAATTGCTGGTGTTCTTCAGATCCTATACCACAGGCAGGCAGCTGCAGTAATTACAGTCGGTGTACTGTGTCATCTGCTCAGTGTGCACCTAAAGCAATTGCTGGTTGTCTCATCTCCCTCCAGGCCATTAGAATGTCTGGAAGGCCAACAAGGAGAGGCAGACAGTCACGAGCCAATAAAATAGGGCAAGCAGGCTCTGTGTCTAGAGGCAACAGTGCCATCGGACACGCTTGTCCTTATTTGCAGCAGCTGGACGTGTTGAGCCATATCATGCCGAAGACTTGGTAGAGTGGATGACCAATCCCTCCTCTTCCTCTCACCCAGGCTCAGGGTACTGGCAAAGCAGCTGCTAACACGTCCTCTTCCCTCATCTCAATGTCATCAGTCACTCCTTCCCTAGACCCACCATGTCCTCCTGAGGATTCCCCCGAACTGTTTGAGCACAGTGTTGGGTACATCCTCCAAGAGGATGCCCAGCGTTTTGAAGGCTCTGATGATGATATCCAGCTAGAGGAAGGCAGTAGCGTGAGCGCAGAGAGAGGGGTTGCTCAAGAAGGACAGCAATCCGGCAGTCATGTTCCACCAGCTGCAGCACACTGCCAGGTTTGCTCCAGTGATGAAGAGGGAGGGGATGATGAGGTCACTGACTCCACGTGGGTGCCTGATAGAAGAGAGGAGGAGGAGGAGGAGGCACATCTCCAACGAGGCAGGATGCCCTGCCTCTGCACGTTATTCCAAAAGTTCTTTGGTGTGGGCCTTTCTTGAGACGAGTGCATCAGATCACACTTCTTCTATTTGCACTTGTCTCAAGCATATTTTACGTGGCCAAAATATCAGCCGCTTGGGCACCACATTCTTGACCAGACATATGTTGACAAGTCATGCAGCTCGTTGGCAAGCGTACCTTAAAGACCCACACCAAAGAACAAAGCGGACCTCTCCTTGCTCCTCATCAGCTGATATCTCCAACCCCACTATACCTTCAGTGCTCTCTGAAACCTGCACTGAGAGGAATGAAGGTGTAGAATTAGGTGTGTCACAGCCAAGTACTTGCGGGCACTAGCAGTACACCGACGTCCGATTGTAGCAGGCAAATTTCCCTGCCCCAGCTGCTGGACCGTCGAAAGAAGTTCACTCCCAGCCATCCACATGCCCCACGGTTGAATGCTAGCTTGGCTAAATTGCTAGCACGTCAGCTGCTGCCTTTTTAGTTGGTAGACTCGGCCCCCTTCCATGAGTTTGTGCAATGTGCGGTTCCTCAGTGGCAGGTTCCCAAACGCCACTTTTTCTCATGGAAGGCGATTCTGGCTCTCTACCGGCATGTGGAAGGCAATGTCTATGCCTCGCTGGATAGGGCAGTCAGTGGTAAGGTGCACATTACCGCTGACTCATGGTCCAGCAAGCATCGTCAGGGACGTTACCTATCTTTCATGGCGCATTGGGTCACTCTTCTTGCAGCTGGGAAGGATACAGGACAAGGTGCAGTAGTGTTAGAGGTTGTTCCGTCACCATGCCTCCAAATGCTACTGATTGTGACACATCTCTCTCCTCCACCCCCTCCTCTTCTTCTTCCGCTATGGCCTCTTCCTGTGCTTTGTCCTCCGTAGGTGTTCAAGGGGCTACACAAGTACGCAAAAAGATGCCATGCCGTGCTTGCGCTGGTGTGCTTGGGGGACAGGAGACACACTGGGGCAGATATTTTGTCAGCTCTGCAGGGGCAGAACGAAAGGTGGTTGACGCCACACCCCCTTAAGCCAGGAATGGTGGTTTGCGACAATGGCACCAACCTCCTCTCCGCCCTCTGACAGAGACAACTGAACCATGTGCCCTGTGTGGCTCACGCCCTTAACCTGGTGGTGCAGCAGTTCTTGGGCAGGTACCCAGGCTTACCAGATGTCCTGAGGCAGGACAGAAAAGTCTGTGCATTTCCGCCGATCATATAATGCCAGTACTCGGCTGGCTGAGCTCCAAAAAGGAGTTGAACCTGCCCAAGAACCGCCTTATCTGTGACATGCCCACCAGGTGGAACTCAACGCTGGCCATGCTGCAGCAGCTGCACACGTAATAGAGGGCCATCAATGAGTACCTGTGCAACTACGGCACCAGGACAGGGTCAGGGGAGCTTAGTTTTTTTCACCCCGACAGAGGGGCATGATCAGGGATGCATGCACTGTCCTGTCACCATTTGAGGAGGCCACGAGGATGGTGAGCAGTGACAGTGCATGCATCAGTGACACTGTACCTCTTGTCCACCTGTTGGAGCATACACTGCATGGAATAATGGACAGGGCACTTGAGGCAGAACAGAGGCAGGAAGAGGAGGACTTCCTTGCCTCTCAAGGCCCCCTTTTATCCAGTGTTCCTGCTGTCCCGCCGATCACACAGGAAGAGGAAGAGGAGGAGGAGGATTGTGTCAGCATGGAGGTGGAGCCTGGCACTCAGCATCGGCAGACTTTTAGGGAGGATTTACAGTCCCAAGAAACCCGTGGACTTGTGCGTGGCTGGGAGGAGGTGGCTGCGGATCATGTCGTCCATGTAATCCAGAGGACTTCGGACCGAATGCCTCAGCTAACCTATACTGCATGGCCTCCCTGATCCTGCAAAGCCTGCGGAAGGATCCTCGTATTCTTTGGATCAAGGAGAGGGATCAATACTGGCTGACAACTCTCCTTGGTCCACGGTACAAGGGTAAGGTTGCGGATCTTATCTTGCCATTGCAGAGGGAGCAGAGGATGAGACATCTCCGGGAGGCCTTGCAGAAAGGTCTGTGCAACGCGTTCCCAGAGACTGGGAGGTTACAAACTCCTGGTCCTGGACAACGTGTTGCTGAGGCTTCGGTCAGTCACAGAAGGAGCGGTGGAGAAGGTGGCCGTCTGACCGATGCATTCAATTTTTTAGTCTGCAGCCCTAAGGTATGATCGGTTCCAGCAGCCATTGTCAGCGTCTGATTTACATTGTGCAGGAATACCTAGGGGCAAGGTCAGACTTGAACACCTTTCCCACTGAAAATCCTCTGGGTTACTGGGTCTTGAGGATGGATCACTGGCCAGAGCTTGCACAGTATACAATTGAGCTACTGGCCTGTCCTGCATCCAGTGTTCTTTCAGAACGCACCTTCAGTGCTGCTGGTGGCTTTGTAACCGATGAAAGGGTGCGCCTGTCCACAGACTCAGTTGATCGACTGACCTTCATAAAGGTGAATCAGTCTTAGATCACCACCAGCTAACAAGCACCTGAAGCTGATTTTTTAAAAATCACATCCCTTCAAGACTGCCTATGCTGATGCTGAGTGTATATCCTGTTATGTTGACTGACTATCCTCTTTCTCCTCAATGATCCTGCTGATAGCTTGGAAGAACATTTTTGGTTCTGGTCGCCGCCACCAGTGCCTAAGGCCCAATTTTTCTGCCCCTGTTTAACAGGGGCATACAATTACAATTTTTGATGCAATGCTTTGCAGCAGGGCTCATTCCTGCTCTCCAACTAGAGTTTCTGTGAGGTGTTGCAGTGTTGTGGCACCAGTGCCTAAGGCCCAATTTTTCAGCCCCTGTTTAACAGGTGCATGTAATTACAATTCTTGATATACTATTTCACAGCAGGGCCCGTTCCTGCGCCCACCGAGAATAACTGTGAGGACTTACAGTGTTGTGGCACCAGCTCCACCACAACCACCAAAGGTCAATTTTTCTACCACTGTTCAACAATGGCATGTAATTACAATTCTTGATATAATAGTTCACAGCAGGGCGCTCCAGCTCCCACCAAGAGTCATTTTGAGGGCTTACAGTGTTAACTTGTGGCAACACCAACACCTTAGGGCCAAATTTCTGCAGAGCATATAGGGCAGGCCCCTACTTTCAAACATCCAACTTACAAATGTCTCCTACTTGCAAACGGAAGGAGACAACAGGAAGTGAAATGAAAAAAGATGGATGGGCAAAAAAATTACACAGGGGTGATAACCCTTCCCTATGTTTTTCTAAAAGCTTAAAAATAGATTTTTTGACTGGAGCTACACTTCAAAATTACAAACAGATTCTACTTAACACAACAAACCTACACAGTCCCTGTCTTTTTTGCACCACCTGTATACTGCTGTTTGGAGTAAAGTATAGTATAGTGGGGCCCCACACCTTTTTTTAATTTGGGTACGGGATTCCCCTTAATATCCGTACAAGACCCAAAGGGGCTGGTAATGGTCAGGGGGGCTACCCATGCCATTTTTCTCACAGATTTTCATCCATATTGCCGGAACCAGACATTACATTAAAACTGCAGTTCTAAATGACTTTTTTCCGATAAATGTCATTTTGTGCAGGGACTGTTCTAAACATGGGACGTACGTGCCATTTCACAGGCATACTATAAACACCCCCCAGGCACGATATTTAAAAGGGATATTTCACTTTTTTTTTCACTTTAAGTATCATTAAAATCAGTGCTCCCGAAAAAACGTCAGTTTTAAAAAAAAAATGTTTGCATTGATCCATGTCCCCTGGGCCAGGAGCCAGGTCCCCAAACCCTATAACTTGCATATTAGCCTTTAAAATTAGCACTTTTCATTTCGAACGTTCGAGTCCCATAGTCCCAGTGTCCATTCACAGCCGGTCATAGAATATCAACAAACCACTGTAACAGGATGTTAACGGGTTCTCCTCCTCACACACCAATCGTGTGTGAGAAGGAGATTGCTGTAACAGCTTGTTACCATTTACAGTGTACACCAACTACACTGATTGCCCCCCTAATAAAGAGGACCTGTCAAAAGCCATCAAAGGACCTGAGTACTTATCACAGCCCATCTGAGTACCCGAGTACCTATCACAGTTCATCTGAGTACCTGTCACAGTTCATCTGAGTACCCAAGTAACTGTCACAGCCCATCCGAGTACCCGAGTACCTGTCACAGTTCATCCGAGTACTTGTCACAGTTCATCTGAGTCCACGAGTACCTGAGCACCCGTCACCAGGCCATCAGAGTACCCGAGTACCCATCACCAGGCCGGCAATCAGAGTACCCGAGTACCTGTCACCAGGCCGACCATCAGAGTACCCGAGTACCTGTCACCAGGCCGGCCATCAGAGTACCCGAGTACCTGTCACCAGGCCATCAGAGTACCCGGGTACCTATCTGCAGCCCATGCCTCATAGAATATATGTTAGGGTGTTTGCTTTCCAATATGGGGTCATTTTGTGGGTAATTCCACTGTCCTGGTGCTCAAGGACCTTCAAAAAGGTGTGATAGGAGTGAAATGAGATGTGTAATTTATGTTTCTAGAATGCCTGAAGTTATTACTTCAGTGTTGGGCCTCTGTATGTGGCCAGGCTGTGTAAGTCTCACACATGTGGTATCGCCATACTCAGGAGGTGTAGCAGAATGTTTTTTTTGGTGTGTCATTATGTCTAATAAAATAGGCATTGTGGTGTTTTCTTTCCAAAATGGGGTAATTTTGTGAGCAATTCCACTGTCCAGGGCCTTCACAAATGTAATAGGTTGTTAGGAAATTAGGAGGTGTAATTTATACTCCTAGAACCCCTGATGGTGCTCCCTGCATGTTGGGCCTCTCTGTACGGCCAGGCTGTGTAAAAGTCACACATGTTGTATTGCCATACTCAGGAGTAGCAGAATGTATTTTGGGGTGTAATTGGAAGTATGCATATGCTGTGTGTTAAAAAACTTGTTATTATGACAATTTTGTGGGGGAAAAAAATCTTAATTTTCCCAAGAATTGTGGGAAAAAATTACAAATTCAAAAAAACTCACAATGCCTCTTACTAAATACCTTTGACTGTCTACTTTTCAAAAAGGGGTAATTTTGTGGCTCTTTGTACTTTCCTAACATTTTAGAGCCCTTAAGAAATGAGATAGGCCATCAGTGCACCGGGTATGATCAATTGTAAATTATTTACACCATAACTTGTAGACTATAAATTTTCACAGAGATTAAATAATATTCACTAATTTCGTTTATTTTTAACAAAGAGATGTAGAAGTATACATTTTAGCCCAAATTTATGAACAAAAATTTGTTAAATTTTATCATAGAAACTAAAAATAAAGTGTTTTTTTTTTTTCTACATTTTCGCTCTTTTTTTTCATGGCACAAAAAATAAAAAACCCAGTGATGATTAAATACCACCAAAAGAAAGCTCTATTTTTATTTAAAAAAAAATTTGTTTGGGTACAGTGTTGCATGACTGAGTAATTGCCATTCAAAGTGTGAGGGCGCAGAAAGCTAAAAATTGGTCTGGGCAAGAAGAGTGTATAAATGCCCTGTATTGAAGTGGTTAACTAATGGTTTGGTGAAGGTAAATTTTGCTGCTTTTCTTGTATTGTGTCTTTTTTCAAATGATAGCTGTTTTTTAGACTTGTGCTCCACGTATATATAAAATCCTTGGTAGATGTATTGCCTTTTCTTTATGCTTGTGTTGGTCATGTGGGCTGCACCAGATACGTTATAAGTATTGTGTGGTGGTAGGTTGATACGGCTATGACAGTTTAACCACTTCCCGACCGCCGCACGACGATGTACGTCGACAGAATGGCACGGGCAGGCATAAGGGCTTACATGTACGTCCTTGCCTGCCCGCCCGGTGCCTGCGGCGGTCGGTATTCGTTCGGGAGCGATCCCGGACGAGGGGACGGCCATTCATTCATGGCCACCCCTCGCGATCGCTCCCGACGAATGAAAATGCTCCGTGACATCACTTCCTCTCCTGTAATGTAAACACAGGAGAGGAAGTGATGTAATCTCTCCTCCGTGTCAGTATTTTTCGTTCCGACACCGAGGAGAGAGGATCGGTGAGTTGCACCAACACGACACTACACAGTAGAACATGCCAGGCACACTCACACCCCCCGATCACCCCCCCAATTACCCCTGCCCCCCAGTCACAGTGACACCAATGTCATTTTTTTTTTTTTTTGCATTGGTGTCATTTGTGACTGTAATAACTGTTAGGGCAGTTAGGGTTAGCCCCCTTTAGTTCTAATGTACCCCCCTAACCCCCCCAATAAAGGTTTAACCCCGTGATCACCCCCCGTCGCCAGTGTCACTAAGGCTGGGTTCACATTGCAGCGGTTTATGAGAACGAATGTGATTTGCACCGCACTGCAGTGCAAATCACATCCGATCTCTGTGCGATTCGAGTTCAGCCATACAGATAGTATGGCTGAATTCGCATCGCACCCGCCGCGGGACCCTTTTTTTGGCCCGCAGCAGAATCGGATCGCATGGGTGTTCACACCATGCGATCCGAGTTTGCAGATCGCACTGCGATATGCGAACTGATCTGGGGGTGTCATTAACATTTCACTGACACTCCCAGCAGTTTGCATAGGGCAGTGTGAACTGCCGCCGGGAGGCATGCGATGCGGGAACCCGCCGCGGATTCGTGGCGTTCCCGCATCGCTCCAGTGTGAACCCAGCCTAATAAGCGATCATTTTTCTGATCGCTGTATTAGTGTCACAGGTGACGCTAGTTAGGCAGGTAGGTATTTAGGTTCGCCGCAGCTTTTTATAGCGCCAGGGACCCCCATATACTACCGCATAAAGCCCCCTGATTGCCCCCTAGTTAACCCTTTCACCAGTGATCACCATATAACTGTTACAGGTGACGCTGGTTGGTTAGTTATTTTTTTATAGTTTCAGGGCACCCGCCATTTATTACCTAATAAAGGTTTAACCCCCTGATCACCCGGCGGGTGTCATTTGTGACTGTAATAACTGTTAGGGCAGTTAGGGTTAGCCCCCTTTAGTTCTAAGGTACCCCCCTAACCCCCCCAATAAAGGTTTAACCCCGTGATCACCCCCCGTCGCCAGTGTCACTAAGGCTGGGTTCACATTGCAGCGGTTTATGAGAACGGATGTGATTCACACCGCACTGCAGTGCAAATCACATCCGATCTCTGTGCGATTCGAGTTCAGCCATACAGATAGTATGGCTGAATTCGTGTCGCACCCGCCGCACCCGCCGCAAACTCGCACGGGACCCTTTTTTTGGTCCGCAGCAGAATCGGATCGCATGGGTGTTCACACCATGCGATCCGAGTTTGCAGATCGCACTGCGATATGCGAACTGATCTGGGGGTGTCATTAACATTTCACTGACACTCCCAGCATTTCGCATAGGGCAGTGTGAACTGCCGCCGGGAGGCATGTGATGCGGGAACCCGCCGCGGATTCGTGGCGTTCCCGCATCGCTCCAGTGTGAACCCAGCCTAATAAGCGATCGTTTTTCTGATCGCTGTATTAGTGTCACAGGTGACGCTAGTTAGGCAGGTAGGTATTTAGGTTCGCCGCAGCTTTTTATAGCGCCAGGGACCCCCATATACTACCGCATAAAGCCCCCTGATTGCCCCCTAGTTAACCCTTTCACCAGTGATCACCATATAACTGTTACAGGTGACGCTGGTTGGTTCGTTATTTTTTTATAGTTTCAGGGCACCCGCCATTTATTACCTAGTCTCACTAGTGTACCCCTAAATTTAGGGGTGTCTACTTTCCAAAATGGGGTCATTTGGGGGGGTTTGTGCCATCTTGGCATTTTATGGCCTTCAAAACTGTAACGCCCTTAGAAAGCCTGAAGGCGGTGCTTGGTTTTCGGGGCCCCGTACGCGGCTAGGCTCCCAAAAAGTCCCACATATGTGGTATCCCCGTACTCAGGAGAAGCAGCAGAATTTATTTTGGGGTGTCATTTCACATATGCCCATGGCATGCGTGAGCAATATATCATTTAGTGACAACTTTGTGAAAAAAAAAAAAGTTTGTAATTTTCCCGCAACTTGTGGCAAAATATAAAATATTCCATGGACTCAACATGCCTCTCAGCAAATAGCTTGGGGTGTCTACTTTCTAAAATGGGGTCATTTGTGGGGGTTTTGTGCCATCTTGGCATTTTATGGCCTTCAAAACTGTAATAGGTAGTGAGGAGTGAAGTCAAATATTTACGCCCTTAGAAAACCTGAAGGCGGTTCTTGGTTTTCGGGGGCCCCGTACGCGGCTAGGCTCCCAAAAAGTCCCACATATGTGGTATCCCCGTACTCAGGAGAAGCAGCAAAATTTATTTTGGGGTGTCATTTCACATATGCCTATAGCATGTGTGAGCAATATATCATTTAGTGACAACTTTGTGAAAAAAAAATAAAAAAAAATTAAAGTTTGTAATTTTTCCGCAACTTGTGGCAAAATATAAAATATTCCATGGACTCAAAATGCCTCTCAGCAAATAGCTTGGGGTGTCTACTTTCTAAAATGGGGTCATTTGTGGGGGTTTTGTGCCATCTTGGCATTTTATGGCCTTCAAAACTGTAATAGGTAGTGAGGCGTGAAATGAAAAATTTACGCCCTTAGAAAGCCTGAAGGCGGTGCTTGGTTTTCGGGGCCCCGTACGCGGCTAGGCTCCCAAAAAGTCCCACATATGTGGTATCCCCGTACTCAGGAGAAGCAGCAGAATTTATTTTGGGGTGTCATTTCACATATGCCCATAGCATGTGTGAGCAATATATCATTTAGTGACAACTTTGTGTAAAAATTTATATTCAATCGCTTGAGGCAAAAAAATTAAATATTCAATGGGCTCAACATGCCACTTATCAATTTCCTTAGGGTGTCTACTTTCCAAAATGGGGTCATTTGGGGGGGTTTTGTACTGCCCTGCCATTTTAGCACCTCAAGAAATGAGATAGGCAGTCGTAAACTAAAAGCTGCGTAAATTCCAGAAATTCCTTTTTACCAAAGACATGTGGCTGAATACATTTTGGCCTAAGGCTGGGTTCACACTGCTGCGGGGGGAGATCCGGATGTGATTCGCACAGCAAATCACATCCGATCTCCGTAGCACTGCGAGTTCAGCCATACAGATAGTATGGCTGAACTCGCAGCTGTCCCGCAGCAAACTCGCACAGGACCCTTTTTTGGGTCCGCAACGGAATCGGATCGCATGGGGGTTCACACCATGCGATCCGATTCCTGTGCGAGTCGGCAGATCGCACTGCGATATGCCGACGGATCTGGGGGTGTCATTAACATATCATTGACACTCCCAGCCGTCCGCATAGGGCAGTGTGAACTGCCGGCGGGAGGTGAGCGATGCGGGAAAACGCCGCGGATTCGCGGCGTTCCCGCATCGCAATAGTGTGAACCTAGCCTAAATGTATGACTAAAATTGAGTTTATTGGATTTTTCTAATAACAAAAAGTAGAAAATATAATTTTTTTTCAAAATTTTCGGTCTTTTTACGTTTATATCGCAAAAAATAAAAATCGCAGAGGCAATCAAATACCATCAAAAGAAAGCTCTATTTGTGGGAAGAAAAGGACGCAAATTTTGTTTGGGTACAACATTGCATGACCGCGCAATTACCAGTTAAAGCAGCGCAGTGCCAAATTGTAAAAAGACCTCTGGTCATTTACCAGCAAAATGGTCCGGTCTGAAAGTGGTTAAAAGCACATTTAGCGGTCTTTTATCAAAAGCGGGTTATCTGGGATTTGCATTGATATTTTTTTTTTTAGTTAACATCTAAGTTCCTGACAACCTATTACACTTTGTGGAAATACTCACAATATGACCCCATTTTGGAAAACAAACCCAGACCTATATTCTATTAGACATAATCAGTCTTTTAAGCATGTCCTTTTTGTCCATAGGTTTTTGGAAAATGTGGGAAAAAAAACGTAAACCTTTTTTTTATGGCACTGACGGGCACTGATGAGGATCCACTGATAGAATGGCACTGATGTGCACTATTGGGCACTGTAGTGGCATAGATAAGCACTCACTGATGGCACTGTAGGTTAACTAATGACCACTGATAAGCACTCACTGATGTGCACTTTAGTGGCACTGATGGCGCTGTGAGGACACTCGGGATTGTGCCAACTCATGCTGCTGCAGTGTTGCTCTTTCCTTTCCTCACGCTGATACCGCATGTGAGGCAAGGAGAGAGAAACACTGCAGTAGTGCGAGCTGAACCAGGCATGATCCTAGTTGTTGACAAGTGATCTCCCTGTCATTGGACAGAGCAATGATATGGTAAAGGGCTGCTGTGATTGGCCCTTAACCCTGATCCATGATCCATGATGTGCTGGGACCTGCAGACTCAGAGCTCATGAACACTTCCTGGTGTGTACCCTAGGGGGTGCACAAGAAGCGCAAGCACAGGAGGCCGTCATATGACGGCCTCCCAGAACTAGGCGGCAAGTTGGCAAGTGGTTAAGCATGCTATGATCATAAGCAGCACGTCCTAACCCCAAGGGAAGCCTTAAAACTGAAAACGTTATTTACCAACCACCCTAACAACTTTCTCATGCCAAGTAAATATAGCTGGAGCAGAAGAAAAAAAAAAAGTCCCCATACCTCACACTCACATACACCCAGAGTCTATTTGCCAGCTTGGTATTTCAACTGTTTCAAGGGATACTAAAATCTAGTTTTTTGGGGGTTTTTTTCTTTAAAAATAAGAAGCATGTTATACTTACCTGCTTTGTGTAATGATTTTGATTTTCCATTCAGACACGGAGCTGCGGTTTGGCCCTGCCCCCTATCCCTTGTCATTGGCTACCTGACTTTAATTGCCAGCAGAAGCAAGGGCACTGCTGCTGTGTCTCAGCCAATCAGGAGGGAGAGTCCTGAACGGCCAATACACTCATGCACATTTCTGGATCAAGAAGGTGCTCAGGTAAGTGTTAGGGGGCTGAGGGAGGCTGCTGCACATTGAAAGTTTTTTATCTTAATGCATCTTGGGCCACCTCCAGCCAATGGTATATCCAGGGCCATCTTAAACACAGGGCAAAAGGAGCAGCTTCCCAGGGCTCAGTTATGGTTGTGGGGCCCGAAGCAGCGACCCCTTGAGCCTGTGACAGTGTTGCCATAGATCTGACGTCTTGCCTGCCACAATGACGCCACTGAAGTCCCACCTCCTGGCTCCTGCTGCTGCCAATTGTGGTTAGTTGGTAGGATTGCCCGGTGTCTAGCAACCAACCACATGGCTAATCTGACTCAGACTCCGCCCCCACATTCAATGGAGATCGGAACTTTCTCCTGCAGTCCTGACTGCTGCCACACCTCCAGGCTCCTCCTGCAGCTGTCAGTGGTGGTTGGTTGCTAGGTCATGACCACTGAGCATCTAACAACCAACCACATGGTTTGTCTGACTCCACCCCCACCCATCGTGTTTAATGGATGAGCATGGGATTTCCTGCTCCAGACTGGGGTACTTCGGCTGTTGCCAGGGCCACATGGCTTGTCCAATTCTGTCCTTCCACCCCTCAGTATTTAGTGGATGAGCACGGGGCTTCTCCCTCCAGACCTGGCTGCTGCCAGTATAGTGCCAGCTCAGTGAACTCAAGGAAGGTAAGGAAAAGCTCTGATTTATTTCAGAGGAGGAGCAGCAGCAGCTCCGGAGTCCCCGATATAAGGAGGAGGAGATTCTGATGAAGGGGGGAAATGTGTGAACTCTGATGTAAGGAGAGGGGCACTCTGGGAACTCTGATGTAAGAAGGGGGCTCCCTGGGGACCCTGATATGAGGAGGCGGGCTCCCTGGGGACCCTGATGTGAGTAGGGACCTCTATATATAGAGTGGATATCTCTGGGATTCCTGATTTAAGTTTGGGGGCTCTGGGGACCTTAATACAAGAAAGGTGACTCTGGGACCATGATTTCAGATGAGTAAACTCTGGGGACTCTCATGTAAGGAGGGTGGGGGGTTCTGCACTGCCACTGACCCCATCCCCCACCAGCACTGTTTGAATCAGAAAAGGGCTGGTGACTCGGATTCTCTTGAATAAAAGTCCTTTATTTTGTTACATGGGTACACCAGTACAGGCTAAGCTGACGCATTTCGGCTAAGAAGCCTTCATCAAAGCATACATGTTTGATTTAAAAACAGATATTTATAACAGAGTAAGCACTCCAAATAGGACAGGTGGTGCATCCTAATCAGAGCAATCAAAACAATCAAAAACACATGGAGAGAAGCACAGCAGGCATATGAGGGACATATCATGAACAAATAAAGCATATTCGAAATGGTGCAATAAATGTATCAAACAATGCGACTATGTTAAAAAATGGATTGTGTTAAAAAAAGATTTATGTTCAAACCATACGGTTTTCAAGTATTGAGGGTATGGATCCACCACACTTTTAAGCAAAATACAATGAGTGTCACCTCCTCTTGGGGGTTTTTTAACCTGTTCAGCACCAAAAAAGTGTCAAGATTACCATGATGGAATTCCCTGAAATGTTTTGACACATTTGAGATATTTTTAGTACTAATATTTGTTGTGTCATTCATATGTTCCGAGATTCTAACTCTCAACAGGCGTATAGTGCACCCAACATACTGTAGCCTGCAGGCACTACACTGAATAACAACATATACCACAGATTTAGAGTTGCCGTTTATGTACTGTTTGATGGTATATGTTTTCTTGGTAGAAAAAGAAAAAACTGAGGTGTTTTTTTTTTATGACTATGACACAGGTGTTGTGGCCACACATGTAGGAACCTACAGTAGAAAGCCAGGTCTGCGATTTGTTTGACTTCTGAAAATAAAACAAGATGGGTGACAACATACTTCCCAGACTGGGGGCCCTTCTACTAGAAACCCGCCTGGATAACAGAGTACAGATCCTTGTCAGCATACAAAATGGGGAGATGTGCTTTAAGAAGCGCAAAGATTTTGTTGCATTCTAAAGAAAAAGTAGTGACAAAATTAACTTTATTTCTATTGTGATCCCTACACTGTTTGCGTTTATTTGTGCCACTATTTTGAATCATCTCCACCCGATCACTATGAAATGCTATATTTTTACTTCTAGCTATTGATCGTGTGTTATAGTCCCTTTCTTTCCTTTCCCTTTGAGTCGCTTTTGAATCGCTGTGCATTCTTGTAAGAAATCCTTGTTTGTAGAGCAGTGTTTCCTGGCCCTGATGAATTCACCAGTGGGCAAAGACTTGATGGTGTGACTGGGGTGACAGCTATTTGCCAATAAAAGAGAATTTTAATAAAAACACTAACTCATTCCATTGCCCCAGCACTACCACAGCTCCAAAAGCCAACGAGTGAGCAGTAATGATGTGCCGTAGTCTCTAGCAACCAATTGGGGAGTACAAGTAGTGAGCGAAATTGCATGGTGGGGGCCCAAAGAAAAATGTTTGCCCAGGGTCCAATCAATATTAAAGACGGCCCTGGGTACATCATTGATACCCCCCTTACTGTACATTCAAATACTTGCATTTTAATTACAGCCTACTAACCCTGCCCCTGCTTGCTTGACCAGGATGGGAAAAAAAAAAAAAAAGTATTAAAAAAGTAAATCTGTAAATATTTATGCTGAATGGGAAAATATTAATGTGGGAATGCCAGAACAAACTAGAAGAGGGTTTTTTTCACCAGCTGATATTGAAAGTGGTTGTAAAGGCAGTTTTTTTTTTTTTTATAATCATAATGCAAATCACATTCCAAATTGCTCCAATGTGAACCTAGGCTTAAGCATAGTTTGTAATAGTTGTGTTTACATCTATTTTTAACACTCTCATACAAACTTTAACATAAAGATATCTCTAGTTTTCTTCAAACTAACAGCTGCTAAAACGAATATAACGGCCCTTGTTTGGGCACTTTGTGTTAAGGGGTAACAATTCTCTGCCCATCTCCCATAAGCTCCTGCCTATAAATTCCTCTGTCACATGCCCAAAGCAAACTAAATTGTGTTGATGCACATTTCACAGGCCTATTGTACTGTTGTTGCCATAAAAAATAAAAAATAAAAAAAGGGGGCTTGTGAAAAATAACAGTTGTGGTCAACAGCAATTAGATGCTCTGAAAAAAAACATGCAGCTTGTTATAACCATAGTGCATGTGGAGATGGACAGGCTGGAAAGAGACTTTAGGATATCAGCAGCATTAATATATAACAACGAATTAAAAAAAGGCAAAAAAGGTTCCTTTGACCCCCAATTTTCTCAGATAAAGCATTTTTTCTGTCTACATGACACTCAGTAAAGCTTTGCATCCACAAGCCCAGCACTACTTTCGCCCTATGTGGTTAGCCAGTAACACACTCTATGTTTTGCCTATCACAGCTAAAGCACATTATCAATATGCTAAGCCACCTGACCTAAATCCAAAGTCCAGGCAGCTCATTATGGTTACTATTGTGAATTCCTGCATTTTTTTGCTGGCCTTAGCCCTTGTACACACGGTCGGAGATTCCGACAACCAAATCCGTCGGATTTTGTCCGAAACTGTTGCATACACATGGTCGGACAAAGTTGTTGGAAAATCCGATCTTTCAGAACGTGATGACGTAATTTCGTTACGATGGGACTACATTCAGGCTAGTAGCCAATAGCTTTGATGTAGGAATTTGATCTGAGCATGCGTGGCACTTTGTCTGATCGGAATTCTCTACACATGATCGGAGTATGTCCGATCGGAGCAATTTGTCGGAAAATATTTCCAGCAAGTTGGAAAATTTGGTCCGACGGATATTCCGACGGAAACAGTCTGATGCATACCACACACAGACGGAATCTCCGACCGTGTGTACAAGGGCTTAGCCCCTGTACACACGGTTGGAGATTTCCACAACCAAATCCATCGGATTTTGCCCTTCGGATTTTGTCCGTCGGATCTTGTCCGAAACTGTTGCATACACACGGTCGGACAAAGTTGGCGAAAAATCCGATCTTTCAGAACATGATGACGTAATTTCATTACGATGAGACTACATTCAGGCTAGTAGTCAATAGCTTTGATGTAGGAATTTGATCTGAGCATGCGTGGCACTTGGTCCAATCAAAATTCTCTATAAACGGAGTATGTCCGATCGGCCCAGTTGGTCAGGAAATATTTCCAACATGTTGGAAAATTGGGTCCGACGGATATTCCGACTGAATCAGTCCGATGCATACCACACACAGTCGGATTATCCGAGGACACGGTCCGATAGGACACATTCCGACGGATTCTCCGACCGTGTGTACAAGGGCTTAGACATGCAGGATTTGCTGCAAACCCATGGTAGCAGGAAATGTGAACCCTTAAAGCTGCCACACTTTTATCATCCTGTGTTTTTTTTTTGTTCACTCCCTTTCTAATTTTACAGATCCTAATTGCAGGTATACATCTTATCTAAATCTTCACATTTTGCTAAACATCTGCATATCAGTTCTGTGTGGAACTAGTAGGAGAGGGTAGACCCTCAAAGGTTTTTGTGAAAACTTAAGTTAGTGCAAATAATAAAATATCACATACAGTATTCAAATGCGTTGTTACATGTGTGCTTATATGGCTACAATCACCTTCTGCATGACCAACATAAATGATGTTGGCAATTGCGAAAAACAGCTCTGCTCAGTGAGGGCTGGCATGACCACTTGTAGTTATCATTGGAAGCACAAGTGACACGGTGACAATGCAGGACAGCACTTAGTTAAGAGGGCCATAACTTTGTCAAGCTGTACCAGGAAGTAAATAAATATGCATTATTTTAATGAAAGCTGTACAAAAGAGACACAATATGGTAACTTTTACATGAATTGTAAGAGATTTTTGTTGACTGGGGTTTACATCTGAGTGAGAAAAGGGAGTTAGAGGGGCATCCCTTTTCCTTTTTTTTTTTTTTTATTGCCCCTGGGTGGGGGGAGGGGGGAAGAGGGTAAGAGAGGGATGTTTAATTGGATTGTAATTTGTATGAAGAGGCTGTGAAAGAAGACCTCCTAATACATTGTACAAAATGTTTTTATAAATTTGTATGTATAAAGAGGAAAAAGAAAAATAAAGAATATAAAAAAAAACATATTTTTTAACAACTGTGAACATTTTCTCCCAAAGGAAATGGTCCTAGAAGATTTTGTAAATTATTTCTTAACCACTTGCCAACCAGCCGCAGCAGTTGTACTGTGGCAGAAAGGTACGGTTGGGCGAAACAACGTTATGTAATGTCGCCTGCTCACCCACAGAGCCGATGCGAGTGCCCGGCGGTTGCGATCCCCGCCGGGCTCCCATGATCACTCGGGGCACATGGAGGACCAGGATCTGTGTGTGTAAACGCACAGTTTCCGGTTCTCTGAGGGGAGAAGTGACAGATTGTCTGTTCATACAGAGTATGAACAGAGATCTATCTCTTCCCCTACACAGTCCACTCCCCCCTTCAGTTAGAACACACACTAGGGAACACATTAACCCTTTGATCGCCCCCTAGTGTTAACTCCTTCCCTGCCAGTGACATTTTTACAGTAATCAATGCATTTTTATAGCACTAATGTGCCAATGGTCCCAAAAATGTGTCACAATTGTCCGACGACGCAGTTCCGATAAAAATCACAGATCACCGCCATTACTAGTAAAAAAGCCATAAAACTATCCCCTATTTTGTAGGCACTATAACTTTTGCGCAAACCAATCAATATATGCTTATTGCGATTTTTTTTTTACCAAAAATATGTAGAAGAACACATATCGGCCTAAACTGAGGAAAAAAAATAAATAATAATATTTTTGGGGGATATTTATTATAGCAAAAAGTAAAAAATATAACATTTTCGAAATTGTCGCTCTTTTTTTGTTCATAGCGCAAAAAATAAAAACCACAGAAGTGATCAAATACCAGCAAAAGAAAGCTCTATTTGTGGGAAAAAATATGTCAATTTTGTTTGGGAGCAATGGTGCATGACCGCGCAATTGTCAAAGCGACATAGTGCCGAATCATAAAAAGTGTACTGGTCAGGAAGGGGGTAAAATCTTCTGGGGCTGAAGTGGTTAAAATGGTAGCATGCATTCCAAAGAGAACACTATAGGAGCCCATTCACACAAGCAAGAATCAGCATTTTTCTGCAGCGAGTATGTGCAGGTGTATGCAATTAGCCCAGGACAGCAATCTCATCAAATCAATATCAAAGTGACAGGTGCTATGGCTGTTCGCATGTAACCACACATCCAAGCAGTTACATGTGGTTAAGGCCAGAGTCACATATGTGTGGCTGCGGTTTGCAGTCCGGGTTTCGTTTTTTTTTTTTTTTTTGCCTGAATTCTCACCTGAACGCAAAAATGCACAGTACTCTCTTGGAAACCGCACCACGCCAGCCCTGGACATGTGTGAATCAGATCCATTGAGAGCCGGTCACATTCACATGTCCTACGAATTGGATGCGGTTTTAACTCACACATACGTGAACCTGACCTAAAGACAGATGAGAAGCCATGGACGCAGATACTCATCTGTCCCTAATTGCATGTAACTGCTCAGATATGTGGTTACATTCGAACAGCTGCGGCACCCATCAGCTTGTCATTGATTGATACAGTTTGCTTGCCACAGCTGATCACACAAACCTGTGCATACCTACCACAGAGAAACACATACACACAAAATGATGTATGTATGTCACTTCTTGACTCTAGGGTTGTTGGGAAAAGATCCTGGAAGGAGGTAGTGGAGAGAGAGAGAAGGCTTCAGCCACATGCCCCGTCCACGCTACTAATACCACATCAGAAGAGATAATTATATAGGTATTTATATGCTCTAACAGTTTAACTGCAGCTGCAAATAGCTCATTGAGTGTATTGCCGAATCCTCATGAAAAACAAAGTCTGTCCTAATACTATCTCATATGCACAGTGCCAGATAACTTGGTCTGTATTCCAGACTGATTGGATAACAGCTGGAGGGTCTCCTCCTCCGTCGGATCTTGTCCGAAACTGTTGCATACACACGGTCGGACAAAGTTGTCGAAAAATCCGATCTTTCAGAACGTGATGACGTAATTTCGTTAAGATGGGACTACATTCAGGCTAGTAGCCAATAGCTTTGATGTAGGAATTTGATCTGAGCGTGCGTGGCACTTGGTCCGATCAAAATTCTCTACACATGATCGGAGTATGTCCGATCGGACCAGTTTGTCAGAAAATATTTCCAAAAAGTTGGAAAATTGGGTCCGACGGATATTCCGACGGAATCGGTCCGATGCATACCACACACAGTCGGATTATCCGACAACACGGTCCAATAGGACACATTCCGACGGATTCTCCGACCGTGTGTACAAGGGCTTAGAGGCCCCGCAACTGGACTTTGTTGCAACATTCATCTAGAGGTGTCTCTGTTACTAACTATAACCCATGATGGTATGCTATCTTCCAATATATCCAGTGGAGAAAAGTGAGGAGGAAATAGCCTTTAGAACGTTTGACCAGAAGAGTTAAAGAACATTCTACAAATTGAGAAAATAGCCTAACACTAAGGGAGAAGAACATTCAACCAGAAAAGGGATTTTGGCTATTACTGGACGCTTTGAGAGAAGAAGTTTCAGACATCCTAGGATCAATCTGAATGTGGTTTCCTACTCCATCCCTTATCGGTAACCAGTGCTGGGGATTATGGGGATATCCTGTTTGACCCTTCATAATAAAGGGCCAGGCTTTTTGGTAAGGCTGGATTCACACCTGTGCATTTTTTGTGCTTTTTGCATTTTGCAGATTTGCACTACAGAACGTGATCCATAGGAAACCATGGTGAATGGACTGTAGTGCAAATCTGCAAAATGCAAAAACCACCAAAAATGCATAGGTGTGAATCCAGCCTAAGAGTCCATTCTTAATTGTGGTAGCGGTTTACTCACCTGGTGGAGTGATTTGGATTTGTCTTGTCTATATGAGCGTCACTGATTCAGAAACATATGGAATCTATGGTCCATCTGAGAGACTGTTACTAATTTTGGACTATTTATTATTCCATCTTTTTTGTTTTCCTATATTTATATCTATACATGTGTTTTTTAGCGGAGCACATTCGTTGTCATTAATAACTATATATACCCGGGTATTTTTCCTCAATTCCTCCAGGATTCCTATAATGGCATTTACTGATAATATCTGTTTGTACGTTGAAGGTATGTAAGTTATTCATTTTTTCTTATAAAGCTTTTATTACCTCTTTTTATTACCAACTCTGTTCTCTCTCATTTCTTGTCTCTAATAACAAATGGTCACCAGAACAGGCAGTGAGGTACAATCTCCCTAGTAGGGACAGAAATAAAGACAAATACCTGACAGAGGTTCTAGCAGTTACCCAGCTTCCCAATATCCCAACCTAAAAAAAATACACAAAGTTTAGACGGAAGTTCAACTTCCTACATTTTAGAAAGTTATTTTGCCTTCCTCCAGATCAACTATTAGTTAAAGGTTTTAGAGACCTTTAACACACTGGCTGTCAGCCACGTTAGCGGTAAAGCGCAGCTAGTTTTAGCTGTGCTTTACAGTCATTTTAGCAGTGCGTTTCACCCCCGCTAGCAGCCGAAGAAAGAGTTTCTAGCGCCTGAAAAGCGGCGCTGCCGAAACGCTTTGCAGGCGCTTTGGCAGAGCTGCCCATTCATTTAAATGGGCAGGGGTGGTGGATGAGTGAGCGGTGTATACACCGCTCCCTCACCACCCCAGAGAGGCTGCTTGCAGAACTTTTTCTAATGTCCTGCAAGTGCACCGCTCCAGTGTGAAAGCACTCAGTAAGGATGAGCTCAGGCGTGTTTGCATGCTCCACGTGCAGAGCCCGCCAGGAAGTCAGCGCAGCGCTGCGCTAACCACAGGCAGTGAGACATTGCCCGATTTCTCCAGAGCCACACATCGGGGCAATGTCTCGATGCCTGTGATTAGTGCAGTCCTGCACCGACTTCCTGGTGGGCTCTGCACGTGGAGCATGCGAACAAGCGTGAGCTCATCCTTAGCACTCATTTTTCAGGCGCTTTACTAGGTGCTTTTTTTAGACCAAAAGCACCTAAAAAACCACCTTCAGTGTGAGAGGGGTCTTAATGATCCATGGTACAGTTTTTCTACATATGTGTATTTTTTTTTAGCTATACTATGTAAATAAATGGGTAAAAGTTAATAATGAGTGACATCAAGCATAACTGAGCAACTGTATAGTGTACAAGAGAGATGAACTCCGTACAGGTGACTTTCATGTGTGATGAGAATGAACATTTGTCATAACTGACAAAGATTTGCCTGTGCATACCCTCTATTGCTAATTGCTATGCAGCAGACATACATACTGTACATACACAAGCAATAGAGCTACCCACAAATAATATATTTGTTGACGAAAGAACATGCATATTTATTCCATAAACAGTTATGCTTGAATCACTGAGCATGGCCTATCTGTGGCAAAATAATAGCTGCTGGCCACCAACATCAACCTAGCTAAATGATTTTTCTCCCAAAAACATACCACAAAGTGAAAATCACTGGAATGGGGGAAAAGTATTTAACATGGCAGCAAGAGTGATAATTCTAGTGCTAGACCTCCTCTGCAAATATAAACAGGTAACCTGCAAAGGTGTTTAAAGCCATGCCTATGGAGATTAAGGATGAGCTCCGGCGTGTTCACACACTCCACGTGCAGAGCCCGCCAGGAAGTCGGCGCAGTGCTGTGCTAATCACAGGCAGTGAGACATTGCCCTGATGCATGGCTGCAGAGATCAGGAAATGTCTCACTGCCTGTGATTAGCGCAGCGCTGCGCCAACTTCCTGGCGGACTCTGCACGTGGAGTGTGCGAACACCCTGGAGCTCATCCCTAATGGAGATGTTTAAGTACTGTAGTTTGTCACCATTCCACGAGCGTGCACAATGTTAAAGTATGACATGTTAGGTATCTATTTACTCTGCGTAACATCATCTTCCACATTATACAAAAAAATTGGGGTAAATATTGTGTTTTGTTTTTTAATTTTTTTAAAATTGCATTTGCAAAGCTGCTGCACAATTACTGTGTGACATAAAAAAATGCAACGGTCGCCATTTTATTCTCTACGGTCACTACTAAAAAAAACATTTATAACGTTTGCCAGTTATAAGCAAATTTCCAGTAAGTAATACTGATTTAATCTTGTAATCAAAAAGTGACAGAAAAAACCTGGTCGGCAAGTGGTTAAAACAAACACCTAAAACGCAGTGTATAAGGGCAATAGATGTTATGTGTACAAATAACCTTTATTTTTACCAAAACTTTGCAAATTTTGTAGTTACTGCAAAACCTTCTTCTCATCAAGCAAACACCAAGCACTGCTATTTGCTGCAGCTGTCTTTCCTAATTCAGGCAAATGTACAGCACACATGCAGCAAAAAATCTGTGGTTTGCCTTTTTTTTAAATCCCTGGGGTTAGGATTGTATTTGCACAGCATGTGATCTGTGTATGAGTGTTAACCAACAGTAAAATTCAAATATGTGGTATCATTTGCAGATTTCTCCTAATGTATGACCAAACCATAAATGCTCAGAATGCTGCCATTATGACATGTGGTCTTCTACAAATCAAGTAAAAAAGTTAAGAAAACTGTCTGACAAAAGGTGCCTTTGGGCAATGGGGTAGACTATGATAGATCTGATTGTACAGCTACTTTTTTGTAACCTATTTCTCACTGCCAGCAGGACTGTCTGGGAATGAAGAAGAAACATGTCATAAATAGCCTGTTATTCTACATGACAATGGCTCAGTCATGATAAATAAATAGCACAGAATTCCTTCCTCTACATACAAAAGTACCAAAACAGGCTTGCCTCAGAAGGAGCCAAAGGCATTATATAAAGAATGCTGAGGTTTTGTGACTAGCAGAGAAAAGCTATGCCTTGTCTCTCTACACACTGAGAAGAAAAAAAAAGAAAGCAACCCCTTTCTAAAACATCTGCTGACAATGCGCTGTAGTTTATCTCTCATCACATCATGGCAAATCAATTTGACCCTCTTGTTTTTCCTAAAATAGTCTCCTCTCATTGACATCAAAGAGGAAATCAGCATCCTTTCTATAGAAAGCTTATTTAGTAGGTTCTTTGGACACAAAGCAATGAAGTGACAAAGTCACAAGGTGTTGTCATTAGGTCTTTTCACTCAATGGCGGAGCCGCTAGCATTGGAGTGTCTTGATAAGATGCTAACAACCTTAATAATTCCAAGATGTCTGTGGCGAGATGTAAAATGTGTCTTCTTCTTCAGTTATCTGAGATTTACTATAAACATTAAATAGTGGGCTGTAGAAATAGGCAATTTAGAGCTTAACATTTGTTCTTATGATTGTTCATACTAATGACTTTTTTGTTAAAGAATATCACCAGAAATAAATATCAGTCTACAGAGTTGGAATCTTCGGCTGGTTTAGCTTGGAGCAACAATATCTTTCCATCTTAAGATAATCATATATAATAAGCATGTGCATTGTCTGTAAGTAAAAACAACATAATTCCCAAATTACCTAGCTCTATGGTGTATGTATTTTAAAAACAAACATTTTGATAGGTCAGAGAGTTCCAGGAATGGTTAGTCTGCAAAGTATTGCTTTATGTCTATTGCTGTCCTAATATAAGGTTATTAACCTTTCACTGCTAAGGACGTGCTTTACACAGTATTGCTGTCCTGCCTATAAACAACCATGGAGGAATAGTTGTGCATTACACATCATAGCATTACAAGCATTAAAACAAGTTTATAATTGCACAGCCTTGCATTTAAATGTGTAGCACCCTGGAGTTTAGGCAGGGTTGCTCCTCAAAAATGTACTTGCCAGGAATAGTTATCCTGGTTGATTAGTAGAAAAGATGTAGCTGGAGAGCCGCACTCCGAATTATTCAACTTTATTTGAAACATGTCAGCGGCTGTGCAGTTAGTCTGTGTACCAGCCTAGATGCTATGATTTTAATTACATTTTTGAAATAAAGTTGAATAATTCGGAGTGCGGCTATCCAGCTACATTTTTTCTACTTCAGTTCCTGTTGCAAACAGAGCCAGCACCCTGTGGGATTGTGGAGACAGCTGTTTTGGGAGGTCATTACCTTAGAGTGGTAATTCTTTGTATCCTGGTTGATTGTTATGCCGCGTACACACGATCCAACAATCCGGTGGAAAAGTCCGGCAAACTCAAGTCCGCCAAACAATCCCCCGTGTGTAGCCTCTGGCATACTTTTTTGACCCGACAGTACGGCGGACTTAGAATTTCGGTTTGCACAACAATCTGCACGCCGTACTCGCATTTCGGCGGACAATCTGGCCGTGTGTATGCCAGTCCGCCGTACTTTTGAAATGAGCGGACTTTTCCCGCTCGGAGAAAAGTCCGCTCATTTCGAACGGGTCTCCAGGTAGGCGGGGCCCGCGAAGGAGACGTCACTGGCCCCGCCGCCTGGTATGGACTTAAAGGGGAACCCCCAACGCCGAAAAAAATCGGCGTGGGGGTCCCCCCCAAGTCCACAACAGACCCTTGTCCGAGCACGCTACCCGGCCGGCCAGGAAAGGGGGGCGAGCGAGCGCCCCCCCTCCTTAGCCGTACAAGGCCGCGTGCCCTCAACATGGGGGGTGCCCAAAGCACCTTGTCCCCATGTTGATGAGGACAAGGGCCTCTTCCCGACAACCCTGGCCGTTGGTTGTCGGGGTCTGCGGGCGGGGGGCTTATCGGAATCCGGGAGCCCCCTTTAATAAGGGGGCCCCCGGATACCGGCCCCCCACCCTATGTGAATGAGTATGGGGTACAATGTACCCCTACCCATTCACCTGTAAAATAAAAGTACAAAAAAAAACACAACACACGAGATAAAATACTTTATTGCACAGCTCCGGGGGTCTTCCGTCTTCGGGGGTCTTCTCGCCGGACTCCTCCGCTATCTTCTTGTAGCTCTTTTGCTAGCGGAGGAGTCCGGCTTTCTTCCTCGCCGCCGGCCTCTTCTCCCGACTTTGGGGGTCTTGTCCCCCTCTTCGGTTCTTCTGCCGGGCCACTGCACCTTCTTATAGCTCTTTTACAGGCGGTGGCCCGGTCTTCTGTCGCCGCTGCCGCCGCCGCCACCTTCCGTTCTTCTTCTTCTTCTTCTTCTCCTTCTTCTCCTGGAGATGTTGACTCGACGCTCTCTCCGGCCACAATGCCAGGGACGCGCGGCCACTTATATAGGGACAAGGGGCGGTGTTACATGGCTTTATGTCACATGGGTTGGTGTCACATGGTGACCCCGCCCCCTTACGATGTCACAGTCCCCATGTGACATCAACCCATTTGACCAACCCATGTGACATAAAGCCATGTGACACCGCCCCTTGTCCCTATATAAGTGGCCGCGCAGCGCGTCCCTGGCATTGTGGCCGGAGAGAGCGTCGAGTCAACATCTCCAGGAGAAGAAGGAGAAGAAGAAGAAGAACGGAAGGCGGCGGCGGCGACAGAAGACCGGGCCACCGCCTGTAAAAGAGCTATAAGAAGGCGCGGTGGCCCGGCAGAAGAACCGAAGAGGGGGACAAGACCCCCGAAGTCGGGAGAAGAGGCCGGCGGCGAGGAAGAAAGCCGGACTCCTCTGCTAGCAAAAGAGCTACAAGAAGATAGCGGAGGAGTCCGGCGAGAAGACCCCTGAAGACGGAAGACCCCCGGAGCTGTGCAATAAAGTATTTTATCTTGTGTGTTGTGTTTTTTTTTGTACTTTTATTTTACAGGTGAATGGGTAGGGGTACATTGTACCCCATACTCATTCACATAGGGTGGGGGGCCGGTATCCGGGGGCCCCCTTATTAAAGGGGGCCTCCGGATTCCGATAAGCCCCCCGCCCGCAGACCCCGACAACCAACAGCCAGGGTTGTCGGGAAGAGGCCCTTGTCCTCATAAACATGGGGACAAGGTGCTTTGGGGTGGGGGGGCCGCGCGGCCCCCCCTTCCCCAAGGCACCCCCCATGTTGAGGGCACGCGGCCTGGTACGGCTAAGGAGGGGGGGGCGCTCGCTCGCCCCCCTTTCCTGGCCGGCCGGGTAGCGTGCTCGGACAAGGGTCTGTTGTGGACTTGGGGGGGACCCCCACACCGATTTTTTTCGGCGTTGGGGGTTCCCCTTTAAGTCCATACCAGGCGGTGGGGCCAGCGACGTCTCCTTCGTGGGCCCCGCCTACCTGGAGACGCGCTCAAAATGAGCGGACTTTCCTCCGTGTGTGTGGGCGAGTCCGTTCATTTCGAAAGTACAGCAGACTTAGTACGGCAGACTTAGTACGCCGTATTAGCCAGCTGAAAAAGTGCCGTGTGTGGGCAAGTAGCCCGTTCAAAAATTCCGACGGACAGTTTGGCGGACGTCCGCCAGACTAAGTACGTCAGACAGACGGCTACGTGTGTACGCGGCTTTAGAGATCTATATATTTCTCCCTAAGTTTGGCCTTGTTGCACTTTTCTTTTCTACCACTAGGTGGCCGGGTACTTGATGGTACTAGATACAAGAAGGGCAATGGCAGGTCAGATTATGGGTATATGGGCTTTTTCAGCCAATGGGCAGGGGTTTTCTTGAATTCCTTGGCCTGTTGTGACAGCCTATATATTCGGGTGGAGTAGGGCTGCCACCTCATCCCTTTAAAACAGAACACATATTAATTACACAGTTTCTGTGGCTGATTAAGGTGATAATTAAACCCACTTGGTGCCTTATCTGCATGAAATTAGCCTCAGAACCTGTGTAATTCATATGTGTTTGGGTTTAAACGGATGAGGTGGCAACTCTAGGGTGGAGTCAGGTGATCTATGTACTGTGGATGACTGTCTGGGTGAACGTGTGGTCTATTGCCCAGGCTGCCAGGCTGGAGATTGGGTCTATCCCGGGCACATCTGGCTGCTAGGCTGTCTGAGGGCCTATCCAGAAGTGAGAGGGCAGTGCAGAGTTGGGACAGCGGCTTGAAGTCCAACCAAAAGTGATGGTACTGCCGGGCCGAAGAACCTGTCGTGATCGGAGGTAGAAGGGAAGCTGTCGCCACTAAGGGACCATTCACCACCAGGGACCACAGTGAGTAACTGAAGCAAGTACCGGAACAGTATTCTCACCAACCAGGGATGGTGAAGAATTGGGAAACTTCAGTGGGTATCAAACCATGGACCCAGCCAGCGGCGGTGGCGCTTGCAGAGAATTTGTATGTGTCAAGCCAGGGACCGAGCAGGTCAGTGGGGTAACGCTTGAGAAGAATCTTGCGTGCCAAGTTAGGGACCCAGCAGAGAAGCGGGGGTAACGCTTGAGGTACTACCATGAAGATTGGAGGAGCTTAAGGGATTCAGTGATAGTGAATATAGTGAGAGACCCGGAGCTCAGTGGGCTGAAGAACTTTACAAGAAGTGATTATAGTGGAAGTGAAATGAACTGTTAAAGACTGTTACCATAGGAGACAGCATTCCTGCACATGCAGATGTGGCGTCTTGCTGGATGCCTTTCCCCGCATGGCTGTCTTCCTATCGAAGTCTCGGCGTCTGCCAATTGAACATGCAACTACCTAAGTGTGTCCTGGCCCTAACCCTCTTTCCCCAAAAAAGTTTGTTAAGAGAAATAAACTCTTTTGCATTCAAGAAGTGTCTGGCACCCAATGACTTTAATCATCTTGCACCCACCATGCCTCACAACCCACTATACACAGAAGGATGTTAGCTATCTCTGGCCCTTGAGATTTTCATTAGACCGAAGGAGGCCTGGGGCCTTGCTACAAATGTTTATGGCTTGCATCTCTTTTAATGGCTTGGGATGAGCTTAGGGCTCCAGCCGAGTATTGGTTTGCTGAGCATCCAACCAGTTTGCAGATGTTAGGGATCGAATGCGGCTGTTCCCTTGCTCTCTATTGATGGTAATAATGATTTGTGAGGGCCTTTAAACTTTTTTTGGGTTGCCTAATGCTGCGTACATATGACCATTTTTTTCCATCAGAATAAACTGTGATGGTGTTTCCGACGGAGTTCCACTGAAACACAAACGATCACACCTACACACGATCACACCAAAGTCCATTCATTTAGAACGCAATGACGACGACGGGACTCGAAAAAGTTTTTGGCCCATCAGAATATCATACAGAATGAAGGATTTTCCCCGATTGGAATTGATTCCGTCTGAAAGATTTAAAACATGTTCTATTGCTAGGTCCATCAGAATTTTTGAAAAAAAAAGTCAGATAAAGCCCACACACGATCGGAATATCCTATGAAATGATTCTGTCCAACCTTTTCTGGTCTGGTCATGTGTAGAATGGCCAATAATAGGTCCTTTATTTGCCAGCCTACACAATATAAAAAGAAGGGGTGCAGGTGTTAGGCTGGCTATACATTATACTATTTTCTTGTATTTCTTTAAAATTTACTAGAACCATATATGAGGTCAAAAGTAAACATTTTCAAAATGTATGCAGTAGGCAGGCCCTTGCACTACATAGTTGAAGGTAAATCTAAAGGAAATTGAATAAGAAAATAGTATAATGCAAAGTATAGTGCAAATGCATAGGGAGAGATTCGAGATGCTCAGCTGTTGGATTGCTGCACTTTAAATTGACTGTATGGACTAAAAGCTACAGCTAGCTAAACAAATATAATCTTACTAATGAGCAACGCCCTCTTGGCTGTGTTCCTAGCCTTATTATGATAACTCTTCCTGTATATACAGTATTGTACAAACGTTTAATTATATGCCTTTTGTAGAACCACAACCATTTTTTAATGAATGTCCCACCCCTATTTATGTACATGTTGGCAACTAAGTAAGAGAGGCAGAGGATCTATGAGGGAGCATTTTTATCCAGGGTAGGGGCAGCTTGCAGGGGACTAGAGAACAGCTGTCTTATGGCATTGCTTCACATAGCTTTGCAGTCTGATAATTTTTCACACATCTTCTGCCAACTGTTGTGGTTTACAGCCTCTGCCTGCAGCATATAAATTGTGGTAAAAACTACAGTAAGTTCTTTGTTTTTGAAATGCATGAGGAATCACATGAATCTGCACCACAAAGCTTGGTTAGAGCAGCCACTTAATGATACTAGTTAGCAGCAAAAGGCCTACACCCCTCCTTGTTTGCCCCCCCCCCCCCTTACTAACACTACCCCCATAAAATCTGTGGCCTCAAGCAATAGGGAGGGTAGTCTGACAAGGGGTTTGAGAGGCTAAACGTATGGCACATCAAGTGGGGAAGAGGGACAGCACTGAGCCAAACTGAGTAGGGACAAGCGTAGACTTGACTTTGTTTGTCTCCTAAATACCCCCCCCCCCCCAACCATCACCACCACCACCACCACCACCACCAGCAGCAGCAGCAACCTTGACCACTAAGGTGTCTCTTCTGCAACTACTGCTGCCTAGTGTCTTAATCCCAGATTGGTAAAACTGATGGCTTTATAGCTGTTCCCATTCCAGCTAATGGAGTCAGTTCCCTTCAGTGAGTTTATGGCCAGTAATGCACCACATTGGCAGCTACCCATTACGCATTTAATTCATTTTTCCAACTACAGTCTCGGCTGCAGGCAACAGTCATAGGCAGCACCAATGCCATAGGATTACAGACTAGTCAAGATCCAGAGCTGATGCAGACACTTTTCAAAATGAAGAACTTATAGACTATTGGGTGTTTAGGCTGGATGCCTGGCCAGAGTTTACATGGTATGCACTGAAGTTTCTAGCTTGCCCTATGGCTAATTTGCTATCTAAGTCTGTGTTCATCACAGCAGACAGCAAAAAAATTTATCTGTCCTGGATCAGCAATGGTTACAAAACCCTTGCAGCAGTTGCTATTGCCTAAATTCTCCTTGTAATATAGAACAATTGTACCTTTCTTCATTAGCAACATGTGTCACTATTACCAGTTCATGCCACATTTTCTGGACCACCACCATTACCAGGTCCCCCAACCTCCCCTGGCCTGCTACCATTATCAGCTCCTGTCACATCTGCTGGCCTGCTATTGCCATAATGACACCATTACCAGTTCCTGCCACCAGCACTAGTGCATTCCCTTTCTGCTGGTATCCACTATTACCAGTTTATGATGTCTCTCTTGGCATGCCACCAATACCAACTCCTACCACCTCTGCTAGCCTACCACTATTACCAGCATCTACCACCTTTCCTGGACTGCGATTGCCACCATAGCCAGCTCCTCCCAACTCCTGACCTGCCCCTATTACCAGCTGCTGCTATCTCTGCTGGGCTGCCACCATTACCAGTTCCTGCCAACTCTCCTGGTCTACTACTATTACCAGTTACTATCTCTGCTGGATTACCATCATTAACCGTTCTTCTCACCTCTCTTGGCTCGCCACCATTACCAGTTCCTGACAACTTTGCTGACCTGTCATTATTACTAGCTGCTGCCACCACTCCTGTCATGCCATCATTTCCAGTTCCTGCCACTTCTGCGCTATTCTGGTTAATCATTCTATGTGTTTCCTAGTTGCACCCTTTTGCAGTGCTGCGGTTCTGAAAAATATTTGTGACTATCATCTACGTGAATTAATATACTCTAATGTTTATTTCAAGGTAAAACCTGCAAAGTCTCTCCCTCCTACATTGTGCCTAATCAAGCTGCTTACATGCTAACACTAATGTACACTAATTGCTGCTATTGTCTGAAACATATTACATTGCTGCCGGACAATATTTATGGCTATTCTCTTTTATATAATACACCTTATTTTTTATTTCATGAATAAAACTGTTTTGTTTACACTGCACTCTAATCAAGCTGCTTACATACTCTCAAGCAAGCGTACAATATCTGTTCCACTGAAATAATCATTTTTTTATTGCATGACAAAACTTGGCTTGTTTGCCACCCATTTACAGTATGTGCTCACTAGACAATTTCTACCAAGCTACTAATATCTAAAAAGGTGTGTTGTCCTTTTAAATAGTGCTACGATCAATGTGCAAATAAACCAATAAATAAAAATATAAATACATACAATGAGAAATGTATAAAAATGCATGCGTGACAGTGTAGCAGTGACAAATGTGCCCGTAATTTTTTTTTTTTTAAATTCTTTTGTTTTTCCTTTTGTTTTCATCATTACAAAACAATGATAAACCCCTCTCATCAATTTATCCAATCACCTACAATTACATTATAAACATACGATATTCATTTTCAAATTGCCTTAACATTCTTCCATTACAAATATATACAATTTTCTTTCTCTCCCTCCCCATTCTCTCCCCCCAATCCCAAACCTTCTCCTTGTATCACCCATTTAAGCATAGGGACACCCAAAAAAAAAGCAATATCAAGAATCTGTGGGGTCTCAGCCTCAATTAATAAAGCGTATAAATATGACAGGGAGTGTCTTTTGCTGTATACACACGATCAAACTATCTGGTGGACTTGGTCCGGCAGACCAGAGTCCACCGGACAATCCGCCCGTGTGTGGGCTCCGGCGGACTTAGAAAGTAGTTTTGACTCAAAAATTGTAGTCCGGCGGACAATCTGGCCGTGTGTGTGCTAGTCCGCCGGACTTTTGAAATGAATGGACTTTCCCGCACATGGAGGAAAGTCTGTTCATTTGGAATGCGGCTCCAGGTAGAAGGGACTAGCGAAGGAAGTCAATGTCGCTGCCTTCAGTGGTGAGATTGACACGTGGCTGGCCCTGTAACCTGATATGGACTTAAAGGGGAAGTCCTACTCTGAAAAATCGGCCTGGGGTCAATACCAGACCCTTATCCGAGCACGCAGTCTGGCTTGTCAGGAAAGGGGGTGGGGACGAGCGAGCGTCCCCCCCTCCTGAGCCATACCAGGCCACGTGCCCTCAACATGGGGGGTGCTTTGGGTAAGGGGGGCCGCGCGGCCCCTCCAACCCAAAGCACCTTGTCCCCATGTTGATGAGGACAAGGGCCTCTTCCCGACAACCCTGGCCATTGGTTGTCGGGGTCTGTGGGCGGGGGGCTTATCAGAATCCGGAAGCCCCCTTTAATAAGGGGGCCCCCAGATACCGGCCCCCCCACCCTATGTGAATGAATATGGGGTACAATATACCCCTACCCATTCGCCTGTGAAAAAAATGTAAATAAAACAAACAGATGTTGTTGTTTCTAATTGTCCTTTCTGTTTGATAGATGTGTTTCTGGGCATGTTCCCTCCCCCCGATTAGACGCTCTCTATAATTGGCACTAGCGAGGAGGGTTGGGAGGGTACTTGCATACTTAAATCACAAACAGACATTAGGGCGTCACCTGAAGAAGGAGGACACGCCTCCGAAACATGTAGTCACGGAAACAGTCTGATACACAGCCTAGGAGTCAGCACGCACGCCGAGAGATCCTCCCCCTGGCCGCGAGTGACGTCATCCACAGCCGGCTGGTCCATGCGTGTGAGACACGGAGAGAGGGATAGTGTATCCATAGCAAGCAGGCGAACTGAATGCCTGGTTATCCCCGCTGCAAGCCATTATAGGGAGCAGGAAAATCGGGAGATGAGGCAACCGTGGAGGCTCTTGATTTCAATGTCATAACAATATCGGCAACTTGTGAGTGTGATACTTGGCTTTTTACCTATTTATTGGATTTAATAAACGTTAATGCACTAGGGCTGGTGTGCGCTCTCTCTTGCTCTGTACTTTATAGCCTTGTCCTCATCATTATGGGGACAAGGTGCTTTGGGGTGGGGGGCCGCAAGGCCCCCCTTCCCCAAAGCACCCCCCCATGTTGAGGGCACGCGGCCTTGTACGGCTCAGGAGGGGGGCACTCGCTCGTCACAGGTGAATGGGTAGGGGTGCATTGTACCCCATATTCATTCACATAGGGTGGGGGGCCAGTATCTGGGGGCCCCCTTATTAAAGGGGGCTCCCGGAATCCGATAAGCCCCCCACCCGCAGACCCCAACAACCAATGGCCAGGGTTGTCGGGAAGAGGCCCTTGTCCTCATCAACATGGGGACAAGGTGCTTTGGGGTGGGGGGCCGCATGGCCCCCCTTCCCCAAAGCACCCCCCATGTTGAGGGCACACAGCCTTGTACGGCTCGGGGGGGGCCACTCGCTCGTCCCCACCCCCTTTCCTGACCGGCCGGGTAACGTGCTCAGATAAGGGTCTGATGTGGACCTAGGGGGGACCCCCACACCATTTTTTCGACGTAGGACTTCCCCTTTAAGTCCATACCAGGTGACGGGGCCAGCAACGTGTTAATCTCGCCGCTAGTCCCGGCTACCTCCGTGTGTGGGTAAGTCCATTCATTTCAAAAGTACGGACTCCCGCCATAGTCCAGTCGTGTGTGGGCAGGTCCGCTCATTCGGAAAGTCATGGCATTAGTGATTCTCCCTTCAGGCACAGTTTTTCAAAAATTGATGGATCCCGTACCATCCCCATCCTAGTCCAGTTATATGCACTCAACTGTCCCCGACTTAAAAAATCTAGGTCTTCTGAAATATTTCTTTCCATCTCTCTGCTAGACATAACTCGCCCCTTCTGTTGAAAAATACACAAGCCTGCTAATACCCCTACTTGCCAGAGCCCTAAAACAGGGATCTGTCATTCCTGGTTGAAATGTCGGTGTACCCAAAACTGGGACCATCGGAGACGGGGGCTGACGAAATGGGAGTAGTTTTAAACAATCTTTTAACCGTTCGTATAGTTCCCCCCACTACTGGATGTCTCTTAGCAGATTGCGGGATATCTCTGTCTGGCAGCCACACAATTCCCTCTAAGGGAGGATCGATAATTGCCTGTTCCATTTCAATCCATGTTTGTTTTTTTGTGGACACACCAGTCTAACACCCTTACCAGCTGCGAGGCCTGGTAGTATTTAACTGGATCTGGGACCCCAACCCCCCCCGTTTCTCCTTAGGAAGGGATAAGATGTCTCTGCTTAATCTCGCTGGTTTTCCCGCCCATATAAAATTCATAAACTCCGATCTCTTAAAAATGTTATTGGAATTTCTATGGGTATTGTTTGAAACAAATACAACAGTCTTGGCATAACGTTAATTTTGATAATATTGATCCTTCTAAACCAAGTGAAAATCTCTCTATTCCAACTGCTGGAAATCGAATCTAAGTTGTTAGGTCATTGGAGCATAGTTCAACCCATAGATTCTAACTAGTTTCTTTGGTATCTTTATTCCCAGATAACTGAGATGTGAATCTGTCCACTTAAAGGAGAATTGAGAGGTGATCTGATGATGAAGGGTATCACTCAGCTCCAGCCCCATCGCCTCAGATTTTTCATAATTCACCTTAAAGCTGGACAGTTCTCCATATCTACGTATTTCCTGTACTAATGATGGAAGAGATGTCAGGGGGGATGTGATAAAAAACATCAAGTCACCCACATAAGCAGCAACTTTATGTTCTCTACAAGGGATGAGCTTTGTGTTCGAGTCGAACAAACGTTCGACTCGAACATCGGCTGTTCGCCCGTTCAGGGAATTCCGAACGTTATGGGTCGTTCGCACCAAATTCGTGTGGCGCTCATGGCCCACAATGCACTGCGTCATCGCAGTGCATTGCTGGCTCATGATTGGCCAAGCATGCACTGTGACCCCACATGCTTGGCCAATCACAGCGCCAGCAGCGAGGAGAGCCATGATTGGCCACAGGCAGGATGCCTGTGGCCAATCATAGCTCAGGCTGTGTAGTACACGCCCCACACTATATAAAGCCGCCAGCGCGGCGGCCTTGTGTAGTGTGTTGGCGTATGAAGCAGTTAGTGGGTGTTCTGTGTACCTTCAACACAGTATACACCGATCGTTATCGGCCGATTTTCGATCTTGCTCTTCTGTAGTGGTTGTTGTCTGCTTGCCCTGACTGCAGTATACACCGCTATATTCACCTCACCTATATAGCTAGTGATCTATCTTTTATAATAGAGCTTGCAGTCAGTAGTGTTAGGAGCTTGTGCGTGCTGTACACACCGCTATATCCACCTACATAGCTCTTCTCTATTTGAGCCCACTTGCCATCTGCAGGAGTTATTGGAAGTTGTGTGTGCCTCCAGCACAGCACAGTATACATCTGTATATACCCCTTTATCTCTGGTGTTCTATAAAAAAGGCATCTGCAGGAGTTAGTGGGTGTTTTGTGCCTCCAGCACAATATACACCTGTATCTACCCTTTATTGCTGTTCTCTAAGAGAGCCATCGGCAGGGCTTAGTGGGTGTTGTGTGACTCTATTACAGTATACCCCTTTATCTCTGGTGTTCTATAATAAAGGCATCTGCAGGGCTTAGTGGGTGTTGTGTGACTCCATTACAGTATACCCCTTTATCTCTGGTGTTCTATAATAAAGGCATCTGCAGGAGTTAGTGGGTGTTGTGTGCCTCCAGCACAATATACACTACCCAACTGCTGTTTTACCCAACTCCCTTTAGGCCATTACCATGTCTGGAAGGCCAGCAAGGAGAGGCAGACAGGTGCGAGCCAATAAAAGAGGGCAAGCAGGCTCTGTGTCTAGAGACAACAGTGCTGGTCGTGGACGCGGTGCATTGTCATCAGCACGTGGCCATGGGACACGCTTGTCCTTCTTTTCGGCAGCTGGACATGTTGAACCGCAACATGCCAATGACTTGCTGGAGTTGATGACCAAGCCCTCTTCATCCTCCTCATCCTCTCTCACCCAGTCTCAGGGTACTAGCAAAGCAGCTGCCAACGCATCGTCTTCCCTCGTCTCAATGTCATCATCAGTGACTCCTTCCCTAGACCCACCACGTCCTCCTGAGGAGTCTCCTGAACTCTTTGAGCACAGTGTTGGGTACATGCTCCAGAAGGATGCCCAGTGTTTTGTAGCCTCTGATGATGACACTCAGCTAGAGGAAGGCAGTAGCGTGAATGCAGAGAGAGGGGATGCTCAAGAAGGACAGCAATCTGGCAGTCATGTTCCACAAGCTGCAGCATATTGCCAGGTTTGCTACAGCAATGAAGAGGGAGGGGATGATGAGGGCACTGACTCCACGTGGGTGCCTGGTAGGAGAGAGGAGGAGGAGGAGGAGGCACATGTGCAACGAGGCAGGATGCCCTCCGGGGGCCAGCTTAGGGGCAGCACACGACTGAATCACACCACAGAGCTCCGCCTGTGCAGGGCGCTGCCTCTGCGCGTTATTCTAAAAGTTCTTTGGTGTGGGCCTTTTTTGAGACGAGTGCATCAGATCGCACCGCTGCTATTTGCAACATATGTCTCAAGCGTATCTCGCGTGGCCAAAACATCAGCCGCTTGGGCACCACATGCTTGACCAGACATATGTTGACCTGCCATGCAGCTCGTTGGCAAGCGTACCTCAAAGACCCACACCAAAGAACAAAGCGGACCTCTCCTTGCTCCTCATCAGCTGGCATCTCCAACCCCACTAGACCTTCAGTCCTCTCTGAAACCTGCTCTGAGAGGAATGAAGGTGTAGAATTAGGTGTGTCACAGCCAAGTGCTTCCGGGAACTCTGCTAGCAGTACACCCACGTCCGATTATAGCAGGCAAATGTCCCTGCCCCAGCTGCTGGACCGGCGAAAGAAGTTCACTCCCAGCCATCCACATGCCCAGCGGTTGAATGCTAGCTTGGCTAAATTGCTAGCACTTCAACTGCTGCCTTTTCAGTTGGTAGACTCGGCCCCCTTCCGTGAGTTTGTACAATGTGCGGTTCCTCAGTGGCAGGTCCCCAAACGCCACTTTTTCTCACGGAAGGCGATTGCGGCTCTCTACCGGCATGTGGAAGGCAATGTCCTTGCCTCGCTGGACAGGGCGGTCAGCGGTAAGGTGCATATTACCGCTGACTCATGGTCCAGCAGGCATGGACAGGGACGTTACCTGTCTTTCACGGCCCATTGGGTCACTCTTCTGGCAGCTGGGAAGGATGCAGGACAAGGTTCAGTAGTGTTGGAGGTTGTTCCGCCACCACGCCTCCAAAATGCTACTATTGGTTGTGACACACCTCTCTCCTCCACCCCCTCCTCTTCTTCTTCCTCCATGGCCTCTTCCAGTGCTCTGTCCTCAGAACCAGCGGTGCTCCGTAGGCGTTCCAGGGGCTACGCAAGTACGCAGGCAAAACGATGCCATGCCGTGCTTGCGCTGGTTTGTTTGGGGGACAGGAGCCACACTGGGGCGGATGTTTTGTCAGCTCTGCAGGGGCAGGCCGAGAGGTGGTTGACGCCACGCCAGCTTAAGCCAGGAATGGTGGTTTGCGACAATGGCACCAACCTCCTCTCCGCCCTCCGACAGGGACAACTGACCCATGTGCCCTGTGTAGCTAACGTCCTTAACCTGGTGGTGCAGCGGTTCTTGGGCAGGTACCTCGGCTTACAGGATGTCCTGAAGCAGGCCAGGAAAGTCTGTGTGCATTTCCGCCGATCATTTAATGCCTGTGCTCGGCTGGCTGAGCTCCAAAAGGAGTTGAACCTGCCCAAGAACCGCCTTATATGTGACATGCCCACCAGGTGGAACTCAACGTTGGCCATGCTGCAGCGGCTGCACACGCAGCAGAGGGCCATCAATGAGTACCTGTGCGACTACGGCACCAGGACAGGGTCAGGGGAGCTCAGTTTTTTCTCACCACGCCAGTGGGGCATGATCAGGGATGCATGCACTGTCCTGTCACCGTTTGAGGAGGCCACAAGGATGGTGAGCAGTGACAGTGCATGCATCAGTGACACTGTACCTCTTGTCCACCTCTTGGAGCATACGCTGCATGGAATAATGGACAGGGCACTTGAGGCAGAACAGAGGCAGGAAGAGGAGGACTTCCTTGCCTCTCAAGGCCCCCTTTATCCAGACAGTGTTACCTGCTGTGCCACCCATCACACAGGAAGAGGATGAGGAGGAGGAAGAGGAGGAGGAGGATGATTGTGTCAGCATGGAGGTGGAGGCTGGCACTCAGCATCAGCAGCAGCAGTCTTGTAGGGATGATTTACAGTCCCAAGAAACATGTGGACTTGTACGTGGCTGGGAGGAGGTAGCTGCGGATCATGTTGTCCTTAGTGACCCAGAGGACTCCGGACCGAATGCCTCAGCTAACCTATGCTGCATGGCCTCCCTGATCCTGCAAAGCCTGCGGAAGGATCCTCGTATTCTTCGGATCAAGGAGAGGGACCATTACTGGCTGGCCACTCTCCTTGATCCATGGTACAAGGGTAAGGTTGCCGATCTTATCTTGCCATCGCAGAGGGAGCAGAGGATGAGACATCTCCGGGAGGCCTTGCAGAAAGGTCTGTGCAACGCGTTCCCAGAGACTGGGAGGTTACAAACTCCTGGTCCTGGACAACGTGTTGTTGAGGCATCGGTCAGAAGGAGCGGTGGAGAAGGTGGCCATCTGACTGATGCTTTCAGACAATTTTTTAGTCCACAGCCCCAAGGTATGATTGGTTCCAGCAACCATCGCCAGCGTCTGATTTACATGGTGCAGGAATACCTAGGGGCAAGGTCAGACTTGGACACCTTTCCCACCGAAAATCCTCTGGCTTACTGGGTCTTGAGGATGGATCACTGGCCAGAGCTTGCACAGTATGCAATTGAGCTACTGGCCTGTCCTGCATCCAGCGTTCTTTCGGAACGCACCTTCAGTGCTGCTGGTGGCTTTGTTACCGATCACAGGGTGTGCCTGTCCACCGAATCAGTTGATCAACTGACCTTCATCAAGATGAATAAGTCTTGGATCACCCACAGCTACCAAGCACCTGAAGCTGCTGTAACCGAATAATTTTTTTGGAAATATCACATCCCTTCAAGACTGCCTATGCTGATGCTGAGTGACTGTCCTGTTATGTTGATTGTCTATCCTCTTCCTCCTCCTCCTCTTCCTCCTCCGCTGATATGTTGAAAGAACATTTCTGGCTCTGGGTGATGCCATCAGCCCAATTTTTCTGCCCCTGTTTAACAGGGAAGTTTAATTACAATTTTTGATGCAATGCTTTGCGGTAGGGAGAATTCCTGCAATAAAAATAGAGTATATGGGAGAGGTTGCAGTGTGGTGGCACCAGCACCAGTGCCTAAGGCCCAATTTTTCTGCCCCTGTTTAACAGGGGCGTTTAATTACAATTTTTGATGCAATGCTTTGCAGCAGGGCTAATTCCTGCAATAAAACTACAGTATATGGGAGAGGTTGCAGTGTCGTGGCACCAGCACCAGTGCCTAAGGCCCAATTTTTCTGCCCCTGTTTAACAGGGACATGTAATTACAATTCTTGATATAATATTTCACAGGAGGGCCCGTTCCTGTGCCCACCCAGAGTAACTGTGAGGACTTATAGTGTTGTGGCACCAGCACCACAACCACCAAAGGTCAGTTTTTCTACCACTGTTCAACAATGGCATGTAATTACAATTCTTGATATAATCGTTCACAGCAGGGTGCTCCAGCGCCCACCAAGAGTAACTTTGAGGGCTTACAATGTTGTGGCAAAACCAACACCTTGTTCCGCCATTTCTGCAGAGCATACTTTCAAACATCCAACTTACAAACATCTCCTACTTGCAAACGGAGGGAGACAACAGCAAGTGAGATGAAAAAAGATGGACGACAAAACAAATTATACAGGGGTGATAACCCTTCCCTATGTTTTCCAAAAAGCTTAAAAATAGTTTTTTTGACTGGAGCTACACTTTAAAAATGGACCAGTTGAAAATTACAAACAGATTCAACTTAACACAACAAACCTACACAGTCCCTGTCTTGTTTGCACCGCCTGTATACTGCTGTTCTGAGTATATAGGGCCTGGGGGCCACACGCATTTCCTTTTTTTAATATGGGTACTGGGTTCCCCTTAATATGCGTACAAGACCCAAAGGGCTGGTAATGGGCAGGGAGGGCTACCCATGCTATTTTTCTCAATGATTTTCAACCATATTGCAGGAACCAGATATAACATTAAAACCGCAAGCAGTTTTAAATGGTGTTATTTCCGTTTAATGTCATTTTGTGCAGGGACTGTTCTAAGCACGGGAAACACGTGGCACTTCACAGGCATACTACAGACACCCCCAAGCACCATATTTAAAGGAATATTTCACTTTTTCTTTTCACTTTAATCGTCATTAAAATCAGTGCTCCCGCCAAAACGGCCATTTTTAAAAACATTTTAGGCATTGACCCATGTCCCCTGGGGCAGGAGCCAGGTCCCAAAACCCTTTTTAGGACAGTATCTTGCATATTAGCCGTTAAAATTAGCACTTTTAATTTCGAACGTTCGAGTCCCATAGACTTCAATGGGGTTCTAAAGTTCGTACGAATTTGGGGTCCGTTCGAAAGTTCTGGTGCGAACCGAACCGGGGGGTGTTCGGCTCATCCCTATTCTCTACTCTTAGTCCGAATCCCCCTCACATCTCCATTGGCTTTAATCGTTCTTAGAAGCGGTTCTAAGGTCAGGATGAAAATAATAGGTGATAGCGGACAGCCCTGACTAGTCCCGTTTAATATTGGAAACGGTTCTGACAGTATATCATTTATATTGACTCGCGCTGATGGTTTGGAGTATATATTTAATATCCAACTCTGCATTCCTTCCCCCAGTCCGATATGTTGTATCATAGCTTTTAAAAAGCTCCAATCAATCAAAAGCTTTCTCTACCTCAGTAGATATCAACACTAGGGGGGGGTATGCTGGATCTGGGAAAGATGTATGGCACTTATCACTCTCTGGGTATTCTCTCTACCCTCCTTACCTGGAGTAAACCCTACCTGCCCATAGTTTTAAATACAACACTAAAGGGGTTATTTACTTAACCACTTTCAGACCGGACCATTTTGCTGGTAAATGACCAGAGGTCTTTTTACACTTTGGCACTGCGCTGCTTTAACTGGTAATTGCGCGGTCATGCAATGTTGTACCCAAACAAAATTTGCGTCCTTTTCTTCCCACAAATAGAGCTTTCTTTTGATGGTATTTGATTGCCTCTGCGATTTTAATTTTTTGCGATATAAACGTAAAAAGACCGCAAATTTTGAAAAAAAATGATATTTTCTACTTTTTGTTATTAGAAAAATCCAATAAACTCAATTTTAGTCATACATTTAGGCCAAAATGTATTCAGCCACATGTCTTTGGTAAAAAAAAAGTCAATAATTGTATATTTATTGGTTTGCGCAAAAGTTGTCACATCTACAAACTAAGGTACGTTTTCTGGAATTTACGCAGCTTTTAGTTTACGACTGCCTATCTCATTTCTTGAGGTGCTAAAATGGCAGGGCAGTACAAAACCCCCCCAAATGACCCCATTTTGGAAAGTAGACCCCCTAAGGAAATTGATAAGAGGCATGTTGAGCCCATTGAATATTTTATTTTTTTGCCTCAAGCGATTGAATAATGACAAAAAAAAAAATTATTTTTTTTTTTTACACAAAGTTGTCACTAAATGATATATTGCTCACACATGCTATGGGCGTATGTGAAATGACACCCCAAAATAAATTCTGCTGCTTCTCCTGAGTATGGGGATACCACATATGTGGGACTTTTTGGGAGCCTAGCCGCGTACGGGGCCCCGAAAACCAAGCACCGCCTTCAGGCTTTCTAAGGGCGTAAATTTTTGAGTTCACTTCTCACTACCTATTACAGTTTTGAAGGCCATAAAATGCCAAGATGGCACAAAACCCCCACAAATGACCCCATTTTAGAAAGTAGACACCCCAAGCTATTTGCTGAGAGGCATGTTGAGTTCATGGAATATTTTATATTTTGCCACAAGTTGCGGGAAAATTACAAACTTTTTTTTTTTTTTTTTTTTTTTAACAAAGTTGTCACTAAATGATATATTGCTCATGCATGCCATGGGCATATGTGAAATGACACCCCAAAATAAATTCTGCTGCTTCTCCTGAGTACGGGGATACCACATATGTGGGACTTTTTGGGAGCCTAGCCGCGTACGGGGCCCCGAAAACCAAGCACCGCCTTCAGGCTTTCTAAGGGCGTTACAGTTTTGAAGGCCATAAAATGCCAAGATGGCACAAACCCCCCCCCAAATGACCCCATTTTGGAAAGTAGACACCCCTAAATTTAGGGGTACACTAGTGAGACTAGGTAATAAATGGCGGGTGCCCTGAAACTATAAAAAAATAACTAACCAACCAGCGTCACCTGTAACAGTTATATGGTGATCACTGGTGAAAGGGTTAACTAGGGGGCAATTAGGGGGCTTTATGCGGTAGTATATGGGGGTCCCTGGCGCTATAAAAAGCTGCAGCGAACCTAAATACCTACCTGCCTAACTAGCGTCACCTGTGACACTAATACAGCGATCAGAAAAACGATTGCTTATTAGGCTGGGTTCACACTGGAGCGATGCGGTGAACGCCACGAATGCGCGGCGGGTTCCCGCATCGCATGCCTCCCGGCGGCAGTTCACACTGCCCTATGCGAACTGCTGGGAGTGTCAGTGAAATGTTACTGACACCCCCAGATCAGTTCGCATATCGCAGTGCGATCTGCAAACTCGGATCGCATGGTTTGAACACCCATGCGATCCGATTCTGCTGCGGGCCAAAAAAAGGGTCCCGTGCGAATTTGCGGCGGGTGCGGCGAATGGCTGAACTCGAATCGCACAGAGATCGGATGTGATTTGCACTGCAGTGCGGTGCGAATCATATCCGTTCTCATAAACCGCTGCAATGTGAACCCAGCCTTAGTGACACTGGCGACGGGGGGTGATCACGGGGTTAAACCTTTATTGGGGGGGTTAGGGGGGTACCTTAGAACTAAAGGGGGCTAACCCTAACTGCCCTAACAGTTATTAGTCACAAATGACACCCGCCGGGTGATCAGGGGGTTAAACCTTTATTAGGTAATAAATGGCGGGTGCCCTGAAACTATAAAAAAATAACTAACCAACCAGCGTCACCTGTAACAGTTATATGGTGATCACTGGTGAAAGGGTTAACTAGGGGGCAATCAGGGGGCTTTATGCGGTAGTATATGGGGGTCCCTGGCGCTATAAAAAGCTGCGGCGAACCTAAATACCTACCTGCCTAACTAGCGTCACCTGTGACACTAATACGGCGATCAGAAAAATGATCGCTTATTAGGCTGGGTTCACACTGGAGCGATGCGGAAACGCCGCGAATCCGCGGCGGGTTCCCGCATCGCATGCCTCCCGGCGGCAGTTCACACTGCCCTATGCGAACTGCTGGGAGTGTCAGTGAAATGTTAATGACACCCCCAGATCAGTTCGCATATCGCAGTGCGATCTGCAAACTCGGATCGCATGGTGTGAACACCCATGCGATCCGACTCTGCTGCGGGCCAAAAAAAGGGTCCCGTGCGAATTTGCGGTGGGTGCGGCGGGTGCGGCGGGTGCGGCGAATGGCTGAACTCGAATCGCACAGAGATCGGATGTGATTTGCACTGCAGTGCTGTGCGAATCACATTCGTTCTCATAAACCGCTGCAATGTGAACCCAGCCTTAGTGACACTGGCGACGGGGGGTGATCACGGGGTTAAACCTTTATTGGGGGGGTTAGGGGGGTACATTAGAACTAAAGGGGGCTAACTCTAACTGCCCTAACAGTTATTACAGTCACAAATGACACCAATGCAAAAAAAAAAAAAAAAAATGACATTGGTGTCACTGTGACTGGGGGGCAGGGGTAATTGGGGGGGTGATCGGGGGGTAAAGGGGGGGTGTGAGTGTGCCTGGCATGTTCTACTGTGTGTGTAGAGTGTTGGTGCAACTTACTGATCCGCTCTCCTCCGTGTCGGAACGAAAAATACCGACACGGAGGAGAGAATACATCACTTCCTCTCCTGTGTTTACATTACAGGAGAGGAAGTGATGTCACCGGGGATTTCTATTCGTCGGGAGCGATCGCGAGGGGGTGGCCATGAATGAATGGCCGTCCCCTCGTCCGGGATCGCTCCCGAACGAATACCGACCGCCGCAGGCACCGGGCGGGGGCCCGATCGGGCCCCCGACCCGCGGGAGGCAAGGGACGTACATGTATGTCCTTATGCCTGCCCGTGCCATTGTACCGACGTACATCGGCGTGCGGCGGTCGGCAACTGGTTAAGGAAAATCCACTTTGCACTCGTGGTAGATCCGAGAGGAACATGCAAGGAAAATAAAAAACAGCATTTTAGCTTGCACATGATTGGATGATAAAATCAGCAGAGCTTCCACTCATTTCAGATTTACCCCTCAGATTTAGAATGACTGTACTTGAAAGTGCACTTGCAGTGAAAAGTGGATTTGCCTTTTGTAAATAACCCCCTAAGATTACTATAAGTGTACACAATTAATCTGTGCAATAAATGCATTTAAAAAAAAAACAATTTCTACAGTTCATATGTTAAATAAATAAATAAAAAATAAAGTTCATAAGTGTCCACAAAAATTGTGTGCAAATTCAACTCCTGAGTAAGGCGATCCATGATAGCTGCACCTTAAACATTCTATAGAAAAAAAATACAGTGCAGCAACCGATGGAGCACAGAGAGATGACATGCTGGTATCCAAATGGAAAGATTGCAAACAAAGCCTCAAAGTCCTCAAAATCACCACCAAACAGTGTAACACACTCCTTATCAAATATTATTGATCTCTGTGTGGGATGATCTTAAGTGCTCAAACCGAGCTATGGCAACTCAGGCTATCACATCACTGGCTACAAGCATCTTTGGAGTATAGCTCAAAGACAGACATAAGGAAAAGGGCACTTCAGAGTGCAGTATCCGAGAGTTAAAATTATCTGTTTAATTAAAAATGCACTTCCTGGTACTGCTTAAAAAGAAGCTTACCAACTGTACTATTAAATTGTTTTGCCAGTGGTTAATTGGTAAGCAAACGATGCACCCACAGCCACCCTCTCAGGACCCACTTCCTGATTGGCTAGGAGGAGAATCAATGTGACAATAGTGTCGCTATTGTCACACCACTGGGTGGGTTCGGGGCGCAGTGCTGGAGATTGTTATAACTGGTACTCATGGACAAGTTGCAGTTGAACTAACCTACAGAGGTAGTGCCCTGTAAACTATTCATGCCTGCTATGAATAGATAACTTACTGGGCAGGATGTAGGGTTTAAGGGTTTGACCCACATTCCATGTATCCCTAATGGTTTGTCTGTACATCCAAATGTACTTGTGAAAAAATAGACCCCCTTGTCCTTTTGATTGCCCCTGCAGCATATACCACACTGCATTTTTTTTAACTGGTTCTGGACCAGCCGCTGCAGTTATACTGCGGCAGGTTGGCCCAGCTGCACGAAGCGTCATAGCTATATGTCGTGTGCGCCCCCTAGCCGCCCACGACGATTGGATTCAATCCAGAACTGATCAATCTCCATGCCCAGGCCAATGAAATCTGGCCTGGACCTGGTGATCAGTCCTAGCGAATGAGATCCTTCCCCTGTCTGTGTAACTGTAAACACTGAAACACTGACAGGGGAAGGAGAGAGAGCATCTCAGAGTAAGTGCACCAACACTACACTGACACCAGTTCATGAAGGTACACTTGCCACCCCCTGATCACCCCCCTCCCAGTTAACCCCTTCACCCCCTGTCACTGTGTCACCTAGTGCAGCATTCAGATTTCTTTTTTTTTTGATTGCTGTACTGGTGTCAATGCCAAAAATCAGCTTTAGGGTAATTTACTCTTAAGCCGCGTACACACGGGCGGACTGTCTGGCCTACTTAGTCCGCCGAAACACATTTCAGCGGACAGTCCGCTCGTGTGTGGGCTTCAGCGGACTTTTTCAGCGTGCAGTCTGGCGGACTAAGGCCACGTACACACGGGCGGACTGTCTGACGGACTTGGTCCGCTGAAACGTGTTTCAGCGGACAATCCGCTCGTGTGTGGGCTTCAGCGGACTTTTTCAGCGGACAGTCTGGCGGACTAAGTCTTTCGGAATTTCCGTAATATTGTCCGTCCAAACTTGGTTTCAGCGGACAGTCCGCTCGTGAGTAGGCTAGTTCGACGGACTAAGTATGGCGCATGCTCAGAAAGGATTTACACGGCCGAAGGTTGCATTGCAGTGTATTGGACGTCGTATTTCTAGTCCCGTCGTACGTGCCGTACACGTCATCGCGCAAGCTTTCAGCGGACTGTCTGTTCGTCGTGTGTGGTCAAGTCCGTTCATTCAAAAGTAGGACGGACTGTCTGTCGGATTGTCTGACGGACTTAGTTGGACGGATAGTCCGCCCGTGTGTACGCGGCCTAAGTATTTCGGAATGTTGGAAATACTGTCCGCTGGACTCGCATTTCGGCGAACAATCCGCCCGTGTGTGTGCCAGTCCGCCGTACTTTTGAAATGAGCGGACTTTTCCCGCCCGGAGAAAAGTCCGCTCATTTCGAGCGGGTATCCAGGTAGGCGGGGTCCGCGACGTTGACGTCACTGGCCCCGCCGCCTGGTATGGACTTAAAGGGGAACCCCAACGCCGAAAAAAATCGGCGTGGGGGTCCCCCCCAAGTCTACAACAGACCCTTGTCCGAGCACGCTACCCGGCCGGCCAGGAAAGGGGGGCGAGCGAGCCCCCCCACCCCAAAGCACCTTGTCCCCATGTTGATGAGGACAAGGGCCTCTTCCCGACAACCCTGGCCGTTGATTGTCGGGGTCTGCGGGCGGGGGGCTTATCGGAATCCGGGAGCCCTCTTTAATAAGGGGGCCCCCGGATACCGGCCCCCCACCCTATGTGAATGAGTATGGGGTACAATGTACCCCTACCCATTCACCTGTAAAATAAAAGTACCAAAAAAAACACAACACAGGGTTAAAATATTTTATTGCACAGCTCCGGGGGTCTTCCGTCTTCGGGGGGTCTTCTCGCCGGACTCCTCCGCTATCTTCTTGTAGCTCTTTTGCTAGCGGTGGAGTCCAGCTTTCTTCCTCACCGCCGGCCTCTTCTCCCGACTTCGGGGGTCTTGTCCCCCTCTTCGGTTCTTCTGCCGGGCCACCGCGCCTTCTTATAGCTCTTTTACAGGCGGTGGCCCGGTCTTCTGTCGCCGCCGTCGCCGCCGTCGCCGCTGCCACCGCCGCCTTCCGTTCTTCTTCTTCTTCTTCTTCTTCTCCAGGAGATGTTGCCTCGACGCTCTCTCCAGCCGGAAAGCCAGGGACGCGCTCCGCTGCCACTTATATAGGGACAATGGGGCGGTGTCACATGGCTTTATGTCACATGGGTTGGTCACATGGTGACCCCGCCCCCTTACGATGTCATAGTCCCCATGTGACATCAACCCATGTGACCAACCCATGTGACATAAAGCCATGTGACACCGCCCCTTGTCCCTATATAAGTGGCCGCGCAGTGCGTCCCTGGCATTCCGGCCGGAGAGAGCGCCGAGGCAACATCTCCTGGAGAAGAAGAAGAAGAAGAACGGAAGGCGGCGCGGGCGGCGGCGACGGCGGCGACAGCGGCGACAGAAGACCGGGCCACCGCCTGTAAAAGAGCTATAAGAAGGCGTGGTGGCCCGGCAGAAGAACCGAAGAGGGGGACAAGACCCCCGAAGTCGGGAGAAGAGACCGGCGGCGAGGAAGAAAGCCGGACTCCTCCGCTAGCAAAAGAGCTACAAGAAGATAGCGGAGGAGTCCGGCGAGAAGACCCCCGAAGACAAAGGTGTCAATCTTGCCAATAAAAGCGGCGAGATTGACACAATATCACAGTCTGCCTCCCTCCCAGGGAGCTGATTATTCTGTGATTGGCCACAGGCAAAGTCACCTGGCCTGAGGGCGACTTGAAGTCGTGTTGTAAGTTGAAGTGGCATTAAAGTCGCCTTGCAAAGCCACTCTGTAAGTCGTGTTGCCCCAGTGTGAACCGACCCTGAAGACTGGGCACTGATGAGGCTGTACTGATGGGCACTGATGAGGCTGCATTAATGGGCACCAATAAGGCTGTACTGATGGGCACTGATGACTGGGTACCGATGAGGCTGCAAAACTCAAAAAAGAAAGAACCCTCAAAGTAACGCCTATATATGTTAATATAAATGAGAATAAACTTGAAAAGTTTGTGTATCTTCATCAAATGGATGAGGAGGGGAAAAAGGATAGGCGCTTTTGGCAAAAATCATATATGTGTAACTTAAAAATAAAAAACCTGAATTTATCTCAACAGCCTCCACGCTTGAAAAAACAAAAAACTCTCACAGCCCACCGTACATCTCAATAAGGCAAAGGGTCCTTTCACATGGGGCGAATCAGTGCTGATCCACCCTGTGGATATCTGCTTGCTCAGCGGGGATCGCTGGAGCGATCTCCGCTGAGCAGGAAGATGACAGGTCTGTCTCTGCACACTGTGCAGGGACGGATCTGTCACAGCGCTGCTCTCCTCTATGGGAGATCGTGTGATGACAGACCGCAGTGTCCGCCGTCACCTGATCCGATCCGATGAGGGATGGAAAAATAGCTTTTTCCTCCATCCCCCTTTTTTTGCGGATCGGAGCGGGTCTGATGTCAGTGGACATGTCACAGCTGACATCCGACGTTCCATAGAGCTCTATGGAGCATCTGTTCAGGTCCACCTAAAAAACTGACAGGCGGACCTGAAAGGATCGGTAGTGTGAAAGTTATGGAAAGCTACATATGAAAACACACATATGACAAGACACACTTGCTAAAAGAATTTGACCACCTCTACAGTTGTATTGTAGAACCATAAGTGCCTTTGTGTTGAATATATTGTCCTCTATGTTAGCCCTAAGCTAACATAAGAGAAGAAACATAGATGAAATGTATGTAGCACAATTGTCCTGTGAGGTAAAGAACTGGGACTTTGGTGCAATATCCATGCTTTCTATGATTCATCTTCACTCTTTTACCTTACAGGACCATTTTGCCAGTTACCAGGGTGTACAATTCTTAAAGAGGAAGTAAACCCACCCAAAAAAATTCCAATTTTCTACTGTTACTCTAATACTGTACATCAGCCTTCATCCTATATATGTTATTTCTCAAAACGAGCGCTGTAAATACCTTTTTTTATCGTTTCCAAACTATCTCCCTTCCGGGTATCGCCCGCGCCATTTAAAATTCTGGCTTTGACGTCCTTTCCGGACTTCATTTCCGCCCTTAGTTAGATTTCACTCCGGAAATCTCGCGCATGCGCCGTAGCGTCAATAGAAATCCTAACCAAGCCTCGATCTCGGTTGCCGTTACTAAGGCAACAAAGCATGTGACCAATATAGTAAACAGTCACAACAAGCTCTGCTCTGCTCTGCTCTCCTCTCCTCTGCTCTATGATTCATTCCCCTGCGTGACGTCTTCAGTCACAAGGGGGAGTGTCAGGAAGAGCAGGGATAGCTTTACAACGCGAGACTTCTCCTCTGCCGCAATGAGGAGAATGCCTCATATTAAAAAAAGGCAGAGAGGCAGGAAGATGAAAGTCGGCAATACAGTATACGCCGCATTCGCACGACCACACTGCGCAAGCATGGCTGACGTCACGGAAATGTAAACGGCGGTTTTTACGAAAATGTGACAAGTAAGTTCACTTTCTCAGGCAGCGATCAGCTGCCTGAGAAAAGTATTATCTAACAAGCTAAACATGTTTAGGAGGGTTTACTTCCTCTTTAAGTAGCTTAGTGCTAATATAGAGGACATTAGATACAATATACACAATAGCACTCATGGTTCTACAATACAACTGTAGAGGTGGTCACAGTCTTTTAGCAATGTATATGTCTTGTCATATGTGTGTTTTTATATGTAGCTTTCCAGAACTTTTTCATACCATTAAACTTTTTTCCTTATTGAGATGTATGGTGGGCCGTGAGAGTTTTTGGTTTTGTCAAGCGTGAAGGTGGTTGAGCTAAATTCCGTTTTTTTATTCTTGAGTTACTGGTACTGATGAGGCTGCATTAATGGGCACTGATGAGGCTGCATTGACGGGCACTGATGAGGCTGTATTGATGGGCACTGATGACTGAGTACTGATGAGGCTGTATTGATGGGCACAGATGGCTGGGCACTGAGGCTGCATTGATGGGCACTAGTAATGCCCAATGGAGAGGCTGCATTGATGGGCACTGGTGAGGCTGCATTGATGGGTACTGATGATCTGTGAATTATGCTCTCCTGAACCCAGCGCTCTGTGTATTACACTCTGCTGAACCCAGCGCTCTGTGTATAATGCTGTCCTGAAACCTGTGTTATGCATTCCTGGTTTTATTGACTAATGTCCCTCCCACTGTACAATTTGGCTACACCCACCCTATGACATGGCATGCTCAACCGCAAGCCCTGGGCCCAGCCGTCCAAAAAGAACAGGCTGTTCTCGGAAAGCAATGGGCCAACAGGGAGAGATCTCCCCTGGCCTGACCGGTCCTGCATTCTGCATGTGCCACCTGGGCTGGGTAGTGGGATTAATAACGAGCACCATAGGCAGTCCTAACGGAAGCCAGGTGTTCAGCTTTTGTAGTGTTGTGTTGTGTTAGGGCTGCACAGCTGTGCCTTTCAACCTCACCTCAAGCTGCGTCATGCACGCCGATGCAGGGCTCTTATGGAAGCCTGGGACTTCCATTAGCATTGGGCCGGTGCCCCTGCACTCTTTCACTTTCACCTCAGGGTGCATGTCGGTGCACAGCACTTAAGGCCCACCAAAATCCTCAGCAGTCCCATAATGCTCTTAATCCGTCCCTGTACAGTGTACAAATATAACAGGTAGATAGTATTAATAACAGCTAACACAGAATATAGATTTTATTGCATAGTTACGTTGGTCCATGTCGGGCCAATGTGAGTATGCATATCTATACTTTAATGATCTATGGAACAGTGGTGGCCCATCCATGCGTCTGGCACCCTAATCTACACGCAGGGCACCGGATTCATGGATTCCAATGGGAGGGGGGGTTTGAAGTATGGGATTAGAGCCAGAGACTCTAATAAGCTTCAAAAAAGGGTGGGCTTGGGGTGAAGAGCACTGAGCTCCGAGCCCACTCAGTTGTGTGACAACAGCGAATTAATATTATTTTCACACTGAATCTCCTCCCCGCCAATCAGGAAGTGGGTTGTGAGACCTGTTTCCCAATGGCCAAAAGGGGAAGCCATCCTATTGGCCTATGAGGAGGAAGGAGGAGGAGGGAGGAGACGTACGGCTGGGGAGACACATTGGGAAGCCTGACCAATGGAGCCAGGACACAGAGGAGACTGAGGGGGGAAGCAACTGCTACCTCCACCTGTCAGCACAGGATAAGTGAGCTGGCGACTTGAGGGGGTATGGTACAGGCTGGAGCGATGGGGGGGGGGTGTCTGTAGGCAAGTCCATCAGCTGCACCCCCCCGACCGATGGAGCACCAGCCACCACTGCTGTGGAAGCAGCGAATCACTGTGGTGGTCCTCACTACTACAGTGATGGTAGCAGGCTTCCCGACTACAGTGATAGTAGCAGTCTTCTCGGTGCAGTACTGAGCAGAATCCCTTCCACAAAATAACGACAGGATGTCATTCATCGAACACCTTGTATTTTTTATTTTTTATTTATACAAGGTGTTCTCTGAATAGCTGGATGTAATTTTTGTACAAATATTTTTTTTTTGTGTAAATATATTATTTGCAATTGATCATTTGGCCCTCGGTCCTTTTTAGTTTCCTTTTTTTTTTTCTACCAAACTCCCCATCACAAACTTTGAACAGAACCAGTAAATTTTTTGAACATTTTTTTGTATTGCAAAGAAAACTTTAGGTATGTGTGGCTGAAAACTACTGATATTTAGTGTAAAATTTGTACAATATTACCCCTAGTTAAAAGGTTTTACTTTCTGATTGCCTGTGTAGAAATTTTGCCTATTGATCAAAGCTCACATATCTTTAGGCTGGGTTCATACTGGTACGACAAACGGTCCGACAAGCCTGACCAAAATAGGGCAGGGAGCATTTTCAAAGTAGGACCCTTTTTTCTTGTGTCGGACCAGTTTAGACGGCTCCCATGGGGAAACAATGATTTTCACGCATCATGCTACAGGAGCTCCCAATGTCGGAGCGTTTGTCATACCAGTGTGAACCCAGCCTTATACTTGGTTCTGTTAACAAAAGTAAACTTTTTATTATTTATTTTATTTTGTTACAAGCTTTTTACCAAGTATTAGTTATGCGTTTATTAAACATGGCTAGGAAACTATTTTGTTCTGTAGATCTGTGTGGAATACCAGTTGAGCTGAGAGTGAATATGATTGTTATCACAGTCTGAAACTTAATAAAAAGAATAAAAAAAATAAAAAGTTTAACTTGTGGTCACAACACAAGCAACAACTTGACCAAGGGCAAAAAAAAAAGTTAGACTTTGGTTGTTGCTGAAGATGACAGTCAAAGTAAACCCGTGACTAAAGCTAAAAATATATAAAAGCAGATGTAGTGTAAGAAACAGAAGTCAACCTCCCAAGGATAAGTGCTGTATCTGTTTGCGCAAATTAACCAGAATGAAAAGTTCCTGAACTTTTTTAGGTCTGTGTATAATCCTTTCACATCCATGCTGTGAGTCAATGTAGACATCCATAATTTTACAGTAACTGACTGCTTTAATTTTTTACAATAGTCTCCATTCTAGAAAACATGGTTTTCCAGACCAACACAGTTTTTATGCCCATATCACTCTGACACCAAATGCACAACCTCACATTTGGCAGCCTATTTATGTACTAGAACTTAAAAGTACTTGAGGCAAACCATGGGAATAGTAAAAAAATAAAAATAAACAACGTTCACTTTTACTGTGACAGAAAGTCAGTTTATTTATCTCATTGTTTGCAGCTGTCATGCCTATAAATCATTATGAGCTTTTGCGATGATTTCTACATTCAATGACAATGACACAGCTGCACCCCCTGGCCAACCTGGTCATATCCAGATCTATAAAATCAAACCCTTGCTGAACAGCCTGGAAGACCGCTTTGTAGGAATATATGCACTTCTACAACTGATGAATCATTTCTGTTGTTCAAAGAAAGTGCTGTGTTTTGACAGTTTATCCCTAGTAAGTGTGTCCCCTATGGGATTCAATTTTACAAGCTGTGTAAAACTACAACTGGATACACAAAAAAATTCTCAGTGTATAAAGGAAAAGAGAAGCTCGTAGATGCTTCAAAATGCGCAGCCAATCTTTTTTTACCTCATAGGAAATTTTGTTTTTGCCTTGTTTTCTCTCCTCCTAGGTAAAGGTTACCACTTATATGTGGATAATGGGGAAAGGTTTGTTCACCAGAAAATGGAAAAGAGAGATCGAAGAATGCGGAGGCGCCTGTGTGTCCACAAGCTTTTAACCCAGGTTGCCTAATCTGGGTTAAAAGCAATTTTTTATATATATATATATATATATATATATATATATATATATATATATATATATATATATAGAGATATATATATAGAGATATATATATATATATATATATATATGTAACTGAGATGCAGCATGTAATAATTGGCTTACTGCACAATGGAATCAGGTACTTTACTGCAAAATGAGGTCTAACAACAGACTCCTACATTAAAGAGGAAGTACCCTGATGGGTTTACTTCCTCTTTCATTCCCTGCAAAGGCAAATGCATCGCATAGTAGTCCATTATGTGTCACTTACCTGACACAGGAGCCAGCGAAGTCACCGCTGTCCCCTGTAGTCCAGCGCATCCATGTTCTCGGTGGGGTCTCGCAGCTCCGTCGCTGTCATTTGGCGAAGCCGCGATGACGTCACTCCCGCGCGTGCGCACGGGAGCCGACACGCGCGGCATCTCCGACGTTGACGATGCCGCGCTCAGTGCACCTGCGCACCAATGTCTACGGCGCATGCGCCGTAGACAGTGGTGCCTGTCTTCGGGAAAATATCTCCTAAAGGTTTAGGAGATATTTCTTGGACCTACAGGTAAGCCTTAATCTAGGCTTACCTGTAGGTCAAAGTGTGTTGTAAGGGTTTATAACCACTTTAAGGCTGGGTTAACACTTGTGCGATGCAGGAACCAGTTCTATTCCTGTATGGGTTCCCACATCAAACCTGAATTAACGGCGGTTCACATTGACATCTGTGAACCACTGCAGGTGTCAATGTAAGGTTAATGACACCCCCAGATCGATTTGCAAATCCCAGAGTGAACTGTGAAATGATGCAGAAATCGGATCACATATGCGATCTGATTCCAGTGCCGACTGGTCCTGCACAGTTTTAGTGCAAATGCAATTTCAGCCAAACAGTTTGTATGGCTGAATTTTTATTGCACAGACAACACATTTGATCTGCACAGCAATGCGATGCAAATCACATGCAATGTCTGTGATTGTACAAGTGTGAACCCAGCCTGACTGGTACAGCAGTCGAGCAACAATTAACAGTCTCAAACAATTCCAATATTTACCTTCAGTAATGTACTAGGTTCTACATGCAGATCAGCATTCCTCTAAGTCTGCTGGTTATACGAAAGTCCACACTATCAGGGGGTTTTGAATTCCAAAGTCCCAATGTACTTGAGTCCCCTACAATATCGGTAATATCAGTAGCAGTAACAGTGCTGTGCACATTTTGGCAATGTTTCCTGTTCAGTGCATTGAAATGCACTGTTACTCCTTTTGGGGTCCTAGCTATCCAATCCTGCAGCAGCATTCTTCTCTCCAGCACACAGGTAATTCTCCCCCTACTCCCTTAGAGCACTTCTTTATACATGGCTTGGAAGCTCCCCACCACACCCCCTTCATGAACAAGAGATTCCATAGGGGTTCCTTTCTGGAGACCTCCCTGCTGAGACCACTTCTCTACAACACATATGGTGTTCCCTCCTGCTAAATAAGGAAAAAAGATTTCAGCATCTTTTCTGTTTCATTTTTGGATTCTTCACCGTAAGCTGTTAAAACCAGACTGTATGGAAAAACTGTCATTACATGCTGTATATCAGAGGGTTCACACAAAGCCACTAAAGCATTTATTTTGTGTAGAGTGAAATTTATCTGGTTAATCCTGCCTACAGCTGCCCCTCCTATAGTTTCTGTGTCCCCATTGCAGGCTGAGATTGTGTAGACCAGCTGGTGTCCTCTACAGAACAAGCTCAATTTCAGTATCCTCCTAAGCTCTCCATTTACTTCTTTTTCTTATTTGTGCAGCCCACATCACTGTAGAGTCACACATGTATACACAGTGGTACTTTTCCATGTCCTCCTAGCACTACACACTATGGGTAAGGGATATATTATGCTGATTGATTCATTCACTAAGAAACCCACAGAACCACTTTTTTTTTTTTTTTACAGTTTTACTATAAATCAGTATTAAAAATATAAAATCTAATAACTGTTATTTGTAATCAAATACATAACTGTAAAGTAAAAAAGAGCCTTGGATGCAGATGGCATCTGAACCAAATGACAGCTAGTGTCAGTCATCTCTGACTTCGCCTACAGCATATTAATGCACAAACAATGCACATTTGATGTTCAATATAGATTTATTTTGAGCAGTAAAACAGGTATTTGATATTTATAATCTAATTTGAATTGCTCTTCTAAAACTGTTTCTTTTTTTTTCTTTTTTTTTGTCATGTGACTGACACAGCACCAATCAGGGTTGTGCAGACACTGACTCATACTGTAGAGCAGCCTTTCTCAACCTTTTCAACACAGAGGAACCCTTGAAATAGTTCCCCAGTCTCGGGGAACCCCTGCTAAAAATTAGAAATCTACAACTCATGATACATTAGTGTGATGGTCAGTGGGAAGAATTACCTCCTTACAGATAGCTAAAAAGATTAATGGTGTCGTTGGGAACTTATCCGAGAGGCAGAAATGGCCCAATGCTGAAGGAACCCCTACCAACCTCTGGAGGAATACTAGGGTTCCACTGAACGCTGGTTGAGAGCATACATCAGCAGAGTAATAGAAGCCCCTCCCAATGATATTTCCCTGCAGAAGCCAAAGAACAGGGAAAGGTCACGCTGCAGAAAAAAGGTACTTAGAGGATTAAAAAAGCATATTATATATGATTTTATGTGAGTGAATTTGGCCAATTAACACTTCTCTGGTTAGTAACACTTTAAAACACTTTTTTTTTTCTTCTCAATTTTTCTTTTACTTTTTTTTCTTCCCTTTGGTTTTCCCGTTAAGGTGATTGGTTAAGTGTTCACAGGTATAATAAGTAGCTGCTCAACTCTCTTTTGAGGGTAAAAGGTTAAATAACAGGGTCAGTTAGGTAGCTGGGTTACTGTATTTAGAGGGAGTGGCATGGACTCACAGAAAAAGAAGGCAAATTCTGCGTTTGAGTCAATCCTGCGGTGAGTTGGCAAACCAGATATGGCAGCCCTAAAGGTCACTGCAACCCCTAACAGCCAAAAAGGCAGCCCTTCTAGTAGGGATGGTGAGGATAATGTCAGAAAGCTTAAACAGTTGATGACACTATCTTGTAACAAATAATTGGGACTTTACCGGTACACAACTTTCCATCTTATAAATCAAATGTATTATTTATTGCCATAAAAATTCATATCTCATACATAATAAATGAATAATGCATTAGATTTTGTAAAATTGAAAGTTGTACAAATACTTGTAACAAGATCGTTTTGGAAATAGCATTAATGTAGCTAGACAGTTAGTGGTAACTAGGGATGAGCCGAACACCCCCCGGTTCGGTTCGCACCAGAACTTTCGAACGGACCCCAAATTCGTACGAACTTTAGAACCCCATTGAAGTCTATGGGACTCGAACGTTCGAAATTAAAAGTGCTAATTTTAACGGCTAATATGCAAGATGCTGTCCTAAAAAGGGTTTGGGGACCTGGCTCCTGCCCCAGGGGACATGGGTCAATGCCTAAAATGTTTTTAAAAATTGGCCGTTTTGGCGGGAGCACTGATTTAATGACGATTAAAGTGAAAAAAAAAGTGAAATATTCCTTTAAATATGGTGCCTGGGGGGTGTCTGTAGTATGCCTGTGAAGTGCCACATGTTTCCCGTGTTTAGAACAGTCCCTGCACAAAATGACATTAAACGGAAATAACATCATTTAAAACTGCTTGCGGTTTTAATGTTATATCTGGTTCCTGCAATATGAGAAAAATGGCATTGGTAGCCCTCCCTGCCCATTATCAGCCCCTTTGGGTCTTGCACGCATATTAAGGGGAACCCCGTACCCATATTAAAAAAAGGAAATGCGTGTGGCCCCCAGGCCCTATATACTCAGAACAGCAGTATACAGGCGGTGCAAACAAGACAGGGACTGTGTAGGTTTGTTGTGTTAAGTTGAATCTGTTTGTAATTTTCAACTGGTACATTTTTAAAGTGTAGCTCCAGTCAAAAAAACTATTTTTAAGCTTTTTGGAAAACATAGGGAAGGGTTATTACCCCTGTATAATTTGTTTTGTCGTACATCTTTTTTCATCTCACTTGCTGTTGTCTCCTTCCGTTTGCAAGTAGGAGATGTTTGTAAGTTGGATGTTTGAAAGTAGAGGCCTGCCCTAAATGCTCTGCAGAAATGGCGGAACAAGGTGTTGGTTTTGCCACAACATTGTAAGCCCTCAAAGTGACTCTTGGTGGGCGCTGGAGCGCCCTGCTGTAAACAATTATATCAAGAATTGTAATTACATGCCATTGTTGAACAGTGGTAGAAAAATTGACCTTTGGTGGTTGTGGTGCTGGTGCCACAACACTATAAGTCCTCACAGTTACTCTGGGTGGGCACAGGAACGGGCCCTCCTGTGAAATATTATATCAAGAATTGTAATTACATGTCCCTGTTAAACAGGGGCAGAAAAATTGGGCCTTAGGCACTGGTGCTGGTGCCACCACACTGCAACCTCTCCCATATACTCTAGTTTTATTGCAGGAATTAGCCCTGCTGCAAAGCATTGCATCAAAAATTGTAATTAAACGCCCCTGTTAAACAGGGGCAGAAAAATTGGGCCTTAGGCACTGGTGCTGGTGCCACGACACTGCAACCTCTCCCATATACTCTAGTTTTATTGCAGGAATTAGCCCTGCTGCAAAGCATTGCATCAAAAACTGTAATTAAACGCCCCTGTTAAACAGGGGCAGAAAAATTGAGCTGATGGCATCACCCAGAACCAAAAATGTTCTTCCAACATATCAGCGGAGGAGGAAGAGGATAGACAATCAACATAACAGGACAGTCACTCAGCATCAGCATAGGCAGTCTTGAAGGGATGTGATATTTCAAAACAAATTATTCGGTTACAACATCTTCAGGTGCTTGGTAGCTGTGGGCTATCCAAGACTGATTCATCTTGATGAAGGTCAGTCGATCAACTGATTCGGTGGACAGGCACACCCTGTGATTGGTAACAAAGCCACCAGCAGCACTGAAGGTGCGTTCCGAAAGAACGCTGGATGCAGGACAGGCCAGTAGCTCAATTGCATACTGTGCAAGCTCTGGCCAGTGATCCATCCTCAAGACCCAGTAAGCCAGATATTCCTGCACCATGTAAATCAGACGCTGGCGATGGTTGCTGGAACCGATCATACCTTGGGGCTGCGGACTAAAAAATTGTCTGAAAGCATCAGTCAGACGGCCACCTTCTCCACCGTTCCTTCTGACCGATGCCTCAGCAACACGCTGTCCAGGACCAGGAGTTTGTAACCTCCCAGTCTCTGGGAACGCGTTGCACAGACCTTTCTGCAAGGCCTCCCGGAGATGTCTCATCCTCTGCTCCCTCTGCGATGGCAAGATAAGGTCGGCAACCTTACCCTTGTACCGTGGATCAAGGAGAGTGGCCAGCCAGTAATGGTCCCTCTCCTTGATCCGAAGAATACGAGGATCCTTCCGCAGGCTTTGCAGGATCAGGGAGGCCATGCAGCGTAGGTTAGCTGAGGCATTCGGTCCGGAGTCCTCTGGGTCACTAAGGACAACATGATCCGCAGCTACCTCCTCCCAGCCACGTACAAGTCCACGGGTTTCTTGGGACTGTAAATAATCCCTACAAGACTGCTGCTGCTGCTGATACTGAGTGCCAGCCTCCACCTCCATGCTGACACAATCATCCTCCTCCTCCTCTTCCTCCTCCTCATCCTCTTCCTGTGTGATGGGTGGCACAGCAGGAACACTGTCTGGATAAAGGGGGCCTTGAGAGGCAAGGAAGTCCTCCTCTTCCTGCCTCTGTTCTGCCTCAAGTGCCCTGTCCATTATTCCACGCAGCGTATGCTCCAAGAGGTGGACAAGAGGTACAGTGTCACTGATGCATGCACTGTCACTGCTCACCATCCTTGTGGCCTCCTCAAACGGTGACAGGACAGTGCATGCATCCCTGATCATGCCCCACTGGCGTGGTGAGAAAAAACCGAGCTCCCCTGACCCTGTCCTGGTGCCGTATTCGCACAGGTACTCATTGATGGCCCTCTGCTGCGTGTGCAGCCGCTGCAGCATGGCCAACGTTGAGTTCCACCTGGTGGGCATGTCACATATAAGGCGGTTCTTGGGCAGGTTCAACTCCTTTTGGAGCTTAGCCAGCCGAGCACAGGCATTAAATGATCGGCGGAAATGCACACAGACTTTCCTGGCCTGCTTCAGGACATCCTGTAAGCCCGGGTACCTGCCCAAGAACCGCTGCACCACCAGGTTAAGGACGTGAGCTACACAGGGCACATGGGTCAGTTGTCCCTGTCGGGGGGTGGAGAGGAGGTTGGTGCTATTGTCGCAAACCACCATTCCTGGCTTAAGCTGGCGTGGCGTCAACCACCTCTTGGCCTGCCCCTGCAGAGCTGACAACACATCCGCCCCAGTGTGGCTCCTGTCCCCCAAACAAACCAGCACAAGCACGGCATGGCATCTTTTTGCCTGCGTACTTGCGTAGCCCCTGGAACGCCTACGGAGCACCACTGGTTCTGAGGACAAAGCACTGGAAGAGGCCATGGAGGAAGAAGAAGAGGAGGGGGGGGGGGAGAGAGGTGTGTCACAACCAATAGTAGCATTTTGGTGGCGTGGTGGCGGAACAACCTCCAACACTACTGCACCTTGTCCTGCATCCTTCCCAGCTGCCAGAAGAGTGACCCAATGGGCCGTGAAAGACAGGTAACGTCCCTGTCCATGCCTGCTGGACCATGAGTCAGCGGTAATATGCACCTTACCGCTGACCGCCCTGTCCAGCGAGGCAAGGACATTGCCTTCCACATTCCGGTAGAGAGACGGAATCGCCTTCCGTGAGAAAAAGTGGCGTTTGGGGACCTGCCACTGAGGAACCGCACATTGTACAAACTCACGGAAGGGGGCTGAGTCTACCAACTGAAAAGGCAGCAGTTGAAGTGCTAGCAATTTAGCCAAGCTAGCATTCAGCCGCTGGGCATGTGGATGGCTGGGAGTGTACTGCTAGCAGAGTGCCCGGAAGCGCTTGGCTGTGACACACCTAATTCTACACCTTCATTCCTCTCAGAGCAGGTTTCAGAGAGGACTGAAGGTCTAGTGGGGTTGGAGATGCCAGCTGATGAGGAGCAAGGAGAGGTCCGCTTTGTTCTTTGGTGTGGGTCTTTGAGGTACGCTTGCCAACGAGCTGCATGGCAGGTCAACATATGTCTGGTCAAGCATGTGGTGCCCAAGCAGAAAAGATGTAGCTGGATAGCCGCACTCCGAATTATTCAACTTTATTTTAAAAATGTAATTAAAATCATAGCATCTAGGCTGGTAAACAGACTAACTGCACAGCCGCTGACATGTTTCACACCGAACACAGTGCTTAGTCATAGCTAATGAGCAGAATATACATACAGAGCTATATACACACACACAAGCAATTACACAAATGAATAAAATAAGTGTATGACAAGATAGCAATTAAGGAAACACCTGTGAACATCCAAAGTCTGAAGATTAACATGTAAATGGATGAAAGGAAAAAGCCTTTTTCCCCTAAAACACCAAAATCAAGCTGACACGTTGAAAGCATACATAATGGTAATAAATGAATGACATGATAAACCTTATCCTTAGGTTAAGAGGTATAGGTGCAATCTAGAGAAATAAAAAATGGCATAAGTAAAAACATTTTTCATTTTGTATGTAAAAAAAATTATATGTTTTTTCACACGCATTGGCAGACACACAAACAAAAAGGAGAGAAAGAAACAAACTCTCAATGTGTGTGCATGCCAATACATGGGGCTCATTGAATGTCAAACCCACCAGAGAAAAACACAAAAAAAATATTCCCTAAAAATGACACATCCCAAAAAAGGTTTCATAATAGAAAGATTGCAAATATCTCATTATTGGATGTGTCTACTTAGGTCTTCTCCTATGATACAATGCATAAATATAAAAAATAAAAGTAAATATAGGAATATACCAAATGAACGATCGATATCGAATGTTCTAAAACCAAGGGCAGGTTCAATGCGAATATCATTATACCGACAGGTATAAGAAGCTGATACAAAAACCCTGTTGATTGATCACACACCCAACATAATATATCAGCTGTGTGATTATCAAACGAATGACAAACATGTCTAATAGGATATGAATTAACATAAAAAATACTGATATTCATAATCAATGCAGAGAAAAATGCTGCAATATATGCATACAGACCTATTCAAAAAACAATCTCAATCGAATAATTGTCCTGTCCTCAATGTAAAGCAATTATAATAAATGGAAAATAGTGAATAAACTCTGGCAGAAACATAATAAAATGAGCCCAGCAGAACCAGAGGAAAAAACCTGTCAGCACCAGACCAACAACCAGTGAAATGGGAGCCATACATATTAGCTTAGTAAATACTTGGCAATCAATATGTGGAAAATTCACTCATAAAAGAATGAAATGTCCCACTCAAAGTTAAGGCCCATAGGCTGCCTCGTATGGAGATGGAATATCCACTAAACCTCCCTTTTGCATAACAGACTAAACCTATCACCCCCTCTTTTAGATAAAGTGACTTTTTCCACCCCCTGAATGCGTAAGCCACTGACATCCTTATCATGGCAAAGATTCCAATGCTTCGCCATATTAGTGGGGTGGTTTTTGGAAATGTCATAGAGGTGGTCATATAATCTGTCTCTCAGTCTTCGTGTTGTGCATCCAACATACTGTATGCAACATTGTTCACACGTAACCACGTAAATAACAAATTTAGTGTTACAGTTAATGAAGGCCATGGCTTTAAAATCCTTATTTAGAGACCTAGAAAGGATGGTATCGCCTCGTAAAATGTGGGGGCAACATGGACAATTATTGCCCCCACATCGAAACGATCCCTTAAACTGTAACCAATTAGGGCGTTGAATGCTGCTCGAATAGAGGCTAGGGGACAACATGCCACCAATAGTTGGGGCCCTGTGGGAGACTGATCTAATACCACTAGATAGAATTTGAGCATAAACAGGATCGTTGTAGAGAATAGGTAAATATTTCTCCACGATCCCTTTAATTTTACTAAACTCTAAACTATAAGGCGTGGAAAACACCGGAATTTTTAAGGATTTGTCAGATACCCGCCTTCTCCCATCTCCATTCTTGACCTTATCACGAAGGAGATGACATCTATCCGTATTAAGGGCTATATTGAACACCCGATCAAGTACAGGGGCTGAATAACCTCTTTCTATGAAACGCTTTTTCATAGCAGAGGCTTCTTTCAAAAAAGACTACATACCCGTTTTAACCTCAAAAACTGTCCCACTGGGATGCCCTTAATGGTATACCTTGGATGGCCTGAATCAGCCCTTAACAAGGAATTACCAGAAGAAGGCTTCCTGAAAAGTTTGGAGGAAATAGATTCCCCCTCACCCATCAGAACAACATCCAGAAATTCAATTTGTTTAGGGTCCATAACACCTGTAAATTTAAGATTGAGGGTGTTGTCATTAAGATACAGAAGCCATTCATCTAATTCACCAACACTCCTGGTGCACACAAAGATCAAGTCGTCTATATAGCGACGGAAAAACTTAATCTCAGAGTGATGGGGACAACCAGCGCCAAAAATGCGGGACCTCTCCCACCAACCCATGTACAAATTAGCAAGGGAGGGGGAGAATTTAGCGCCCATCGAGGCCTCACACTTCTGGAGATAGTAGTCCCCCATCGAACATAAAAAAAATTGTGAGTTAATAAATACTCTAAACAACATTAAACAAACTCTTGGTGCACCAAGGAGTGTTGGCTATGATGTCTAAGAAAAAAGGCTACGGCCTGAATCCCTAGAGAGTGGGGGATAGATGAATAAAGGCTAGCCACATCACAAGTAATCCACACAAAATCTGAATCCCATTTAATAGGTTGAATATCAGACAAAAGCTGCTTAGTATCTCTCAAAAAAACAGGTAAATCAGAAACCAGTGGCTGTAACTGGTAATCAACCCACTCCCCCAAGCGCTCATTCAGTGACCCAATGCCTGCCACTATAGGTCTACCTAACAAGGGTTGACAACCCTTGTGCAGCTTGGATAAATGATGAAAAATGGGCATGATTGTGGTGCCCAAGCGGCTGATGTTTTGGCCACGCGAGATACGCTTGAGACATATGTTGCAAATAGCAGCGGTGCGATCTTATGCACTCGTCTCAAAAAAGGCCTACACCAAAGAACTTTTAGAATAACGCGCAGAGGCAGCGCCCTGCACAGGCGGAGCTCTGCGGTGTGATTCAGTCGTGTGCTGCCCCTAAGCTGGCCCCCGGAGGGCATCCTGCCTCGTTGGACATGTGCCTCCTCCTCCTCCTCCTCTCTCTTACCAGGCACCCACGTGGAGTCAGTGCCCTCATCATCCCCTCCCTCTTCATCGCTGTAGCAAACCTGGCAGTAAGCGGCAGCTTGTGGAACATGACTGCCAGATTGTTGTCCTTCTTGAGCATCCCCTCTCTCTGCATTCACGCTACTGCCTTCCTCTAGCTGAGTATCATCATCAGAGCCTACAAAACACTGGGCATCCTCCTGGAGCATGTACCCAACACTGTGCTCAAAGAGTTCAGGAGACTCCTCAGGAGGACGTGGTGGGTCTAGGGAAGGAGTCACTGATGATGACATTGAGACAAGACGATGCATTGGCAGCTGCTTTGCTAGTACCCTGAGACTGGGTGAGAGAGGATGAGGATGAGGAGGATGAAGAGGGCTTGGTCATCCACTCTACCAAGTCGTTGGCATGTTGCGGCTCAACATGTCCAGCTGCCGAAAAGAAGGGCAAGCGTGTCCCATGGCCACGTGCTGATGATGACGATGCACCGCGTCCACGACCAGCACTGTTGTCTCTAGACACAGAGCCTGCTTGCCCTCTTTTATCGGCTCGCGACTGTCTGCCTCCCTTGCTGGCCTTCCAGACATGGTAATGGCCTGAAGGGAGTTGGGTAAAACAACAATTGGGTAGTGTATATTGTGCTGGAGGCACACAACACCCACTAACTCCTGCAGATGCCTTTATTATAGAACACCAGCAATAAAGGGTAGATAAAGGGGTATACTGTACTGGAGGCACACAACACCCACTAAGCCCTGCAGATGGCTCTATTAGAGAACAGCAATAAAGGGTAGATACAGGTGTATATTGTGCTGGAGGCGCACAACACCCACTAACTCCTGCAGATGCCTTTATTATAGAACACCAGCAATAAAGGGTAGATAAAGGGGTATACTGTACTGGAGGCACACAACACCCACTAAGCCCTGCAGATGGCTCTATTAGAGAACAGCAATAAAGGGTAGATACAGGTGTATATTGTGCTGGAGGCACACAACACCCACTAACTCCTGCAGATGCCTTTATTATAGAACACCAGCAATAAAGGGTAAATACAGATGTATACTGTGCTGTGCTGGAGGCACACACAACTTCCAATAACTCCTGGTGATGGCAGATGGCACAAATAGAGAAGAGCTATGTAGGTGGATATAGCGGTGTGTACTGGGTACAGAGCACGCAGACAGCACGCACAAGTTCCTAACACTGACTGCAAGCTCTATTATAAAAGATAGCTATATCACTAGCTATATACAGTGGTGTGAAAAAGTGTTTGCCCCCTTCCTCATTTCCTGTTCCTTTGCATGTTTGTCACACTTAAGTGTTTCGGAACATCAAACCAATTTAAACAATAGTCAAGGATAACACAAGTAAACACAAAATGCAATTTGTAAATGAAGGTGTTTATTATTAAAGGTGAAAAAAAATCCAAACCATCATGGCCCTGTGTGAAAAAGTGATTGCCCCCTTAACCTAATAACTGGTTGGGCCACCCTTAGCAGCAACAACTGCAACCAAGCGTTTGCGATAACGTGCAATGAGGCTTTTACAGCGTCCTGGAGGAATTTTGGCCCACTCATCTTTGCAGAATTGTCCTAATTCAGTTATATTAGAGGGTTTTCGAGCATGAACTGCCTTTTTAAGGTCATACCACAACATCTCAATAGGATTCAGGTCAGGACTTTGGCTAGGCCACTCCAAAGTCTTCATTTTGTTTTTCTTCAGCCATTCGGTGGTGGACTTGCTGGTGTGTTTAGGATCATTGTCCTGCTGCAGAACCCAAGTTCGTTTCAGCTTGAGTACACGAACAGATGGTCGGACATTCTCCTTCAGGATCTCTTGGTAGACAGCAGAATTCATAGTTCCTTTTATCACGGCAAGTCTTCCAGGTCCTGAAGCAGCAAAACAGCCCCAGACCATCACACTACCACCACCATATTTTACTGTTGGTATAATGTTCTTTTTATGAAATGCAGTGTTCCTTCTACGCCAGATATACTTGGACACACACCTTCCAAAGAGTTCCACTTTTGTCTCATCGGTCCACAGAATGTTGTCCCAAAAGTCTTGGGGATCATCAAGATGTGTTGTGGAGAAATTGAGACGAGCTTTGATGTTCTTTTTGCTCAGCAGTGGTTTTCTCCTTGGAACTCTGCCATGCAGGCCATTTTTGCCCAGTCTTTTCCTGATGGTGGAGGCATGAACGCTGACCTTAACTGAGGCAAGTGAGGCCTGCAGTTCCTTGGACGTTGTTGTGGGGTCTTTTGTGACCTCTTGGATGAGTCGTCGCTGCGCTCCTGGGGTAATTTTTCGCGGCCGGCCACTCCTGGGAAGGTTCACCACTGTTCCATGTCTTCGCCATTTGTGGATAATGGCTCTCACTGTGGTTCGCTGGATTCCCAAAGCTTTGGAAATGGCTTTATAACCCTTTCCAGACTGATAGATCTCAATTACTTTCTTTCTCAATTGTTCCTGAATTTCTTTGGGTCTCGGCATGATGTGTAACTTTTAAGTATCTTCTGGTGGACCTTACTGTGTCAAGCAGCTCCTATTTAAGTGATGCCTTGATTGTGAACAGGTGTGGCAATAATCAGGCCTGGGTGTGGCTAGAGAAATTGAACTCAGGTGTGGACAACCACAGTTATAGTATGTTTTAACAAGGGGGGCAATCACTTTTTCACACAGGGCCATGATGGTTTGGATTTTTTTTCACCTTTAATAATAAACACCTTCATTTACAAATTGCATTTTGTGTTTACTTGTGTTGTCCTTGACTATTGTTTAAATTGGTTTGATGTTCCGAAACATTTAAGTGTGACAAACATGCAAAGGAACAGGAAATGAGGAAGGGGGCAAACACTTTTTCACACCACTGTAGGTGAATATAGCGGTGTATACTGCGGTCAGGGCACGCAGACAACAACCACTACAGAAGAGCAAGATCGAAAAATCGGCCGATAACGATCGGTGTATACTGTGTTGAAGGTACACAGAACACCCACTAACTGCTTCAGACGCCAACACACTACACAAGCCCGCCGCGCTGGCGGCCTTATATAGTGTGGGGCGTGTACTACACAGCCTGAGCTATGATTGGCCACAGGCATCCTGCCTGTGGCCAATCATGGCTCTCCTCGCTGCCGGTGCTGTGATTGGCCAAGCATGCGGGGTCACAGTGCATGCTTGGCCAATCATGAGCCAGCAATGCACTGCGCCATTGCAGTGCATTGTGGACCGTGAGCGCCACACGAATTTGGCGCGAACGGCCCATAACGTTCGGAATTCGCCGAACGGGCGAACAGCCGATGTTCGAGTCGAACTTATGTTCGACTCGAACACAAAGCTCATCCCTAGTGGTAACCAGGGATAATGAGGAATGACTAAATTGTCACCCAGATAACCTAAACCAAAAGGTTTGCTATCTCCCTGGTGCCAGAATTTAGCATTTGGTGGATATGGTAGACAAATGACTCAAAGGGGATGAGCAGGATCCAGTTGTCCTGTGACCAATGACAGAAGACACAGGAGGTGGAGGATTATCCTTAGAAATACATTTAGAGAACTAGGCTGAAAGTTGAAGGGAAGGCAGTGCCGGCCCAAGACATTGTGCTGCCTGGTACCAAGAATGAAATGCTGCCCCCCCCCAAAAAAAAACACGTCCACCAAAATGCCCCCACATTCATTTATATTATGATAACTAAAGTGGACCTGTCATCGCTCTATACATGTATGTAGGAGTATAAAGAGGACTTGTCATGGTTCTATACATGTGTATAGGAGTGTAAAAGGACATGTCATGGCTCAATACATGTATGTAGGAATATAAAGAGGACCTGTCATGGTGACGTGCTGAACAGCGTGCTGACGTCACCGCGTTCTACGCAGACTCGGACGTGTGGGCGGTAGCCGAGAGCTGGCTGGCTCAATTTTGAAAATTGCTGTTATACATGCTGACTATGTGAGTTTATCTGCGTTTAATTTATTAGTTTATTAAAAGGGTTTTATGCTATGCGTGTGTCTCCTTGTCTTTTCATATACTTTGGGGCACTAACGTTTTAACTGGTTGGAATATCTGGAGAGAGAGGCTCGGTGCGGTTTCCTAGGACTGTCCATCTAGACCGTCATGATATGGACTACTTCAGTTTTTTTCTTAGGAGTTATTTATTATTGCATTTTATATATCAGATATTACTTACATATATTTTTTTAACCATCTATTTTTTTGTGTACTGCTTGCTCTTCATATCTCCCACCAATCCGTAGTTATCGGTGCTTGCTTTCCTATGGTAGTTGTATGCAAGTTTTAATTAATCTGCATGCCGCTCGTAATCCCCGCTCACTGTTCAGCCTTAAGGCCACTTGTGTCCAATCAATTGAATGTGACATGTGACGTTACTTGTTGCCGAGTGTGCCCGATTGGCCGGATAGCATAGTTGAAGATATTTAGGCTTGTCCCTACGTCATGTGGCCACGCCCTCTGTGGAAGTCCGTGATGACGAAACCGGTGAGGGCATAACCAACACGACAGCTCAGCAGTGACGCTCTGCGCTCCACCACCCTCCATTGTCTAACCGGCAGTGAATGCAGCTTCTGAGAGGAAACTTGCGTTTCATCCAGGACAGCTGAGTATAGCGACAGCGCCCTCTGGGTCTTATACATTTTATGCTTGTGATTTTAATCTTTGATGTACGCAGTTTTACTAAGGGGTCTTGTCATATAGGTGGGCTCTGTCTAAAATAAACAAGATTACACTATGTGCTGATTCTCTTGTGTTTTATGACATTGCTTTGGAACCCCTGTATTTCTGGATCTTGTTGGTGATGATGATGATGATGACATAGGATGTGGGTTTCTGGTGCCTGATTGTCTTGAATGCTGATATATTTAGAGGAGTCTAGTGAGTTTGACCCCCTGGGGGAGTGTGTGGCACGAGGTGGATTGTCCTGATCTGCAAACTTGGATCTTCTGCGTTGCACTTCTGCTGAGAAGTCTGGGTCGAAGGATATTCTGGTGCCATTGTATTGCACAGCTCCTTTTTTCACTGGCCAGTCGCAGCACAATTTCACGATCCCTGTAGTGTAGGAGTCTGGCTAGCACCACTCTTGGTGGATTGCCAGGTGGGAGAGGTTGTGGTGGCACCCTGTGTGCCCGCTCCACCGCGTAAAGAGGAGAGAAGGCATCCTTGCCAAATACTTCTTGTAACCAGTCTTCAGTAAATTGTAGTGGGATCCCTGCCCTCCACCTTCTCAGGTAACCCCACTATGCGGACATTGCTGCATCTCATACAATTCTCAATGTCATCGGTTTTGTCAAAGGCCTGTCTTGCTTGCTGCACATCTACCCTCACATCACGATTCAAATGAGGCATCTGATCTTCTATATCACTAAAGCCGCGTACACACGGGCGGACTGTCTGTCCAACTTAGTCCGCTGAAACACATTTCAGCGGACAGTCCGCTCGTGAGTAGGCAAGTTGGACGGACTAAGTATGGCGCATGCTCAGAAAGGATTTACACGGCGAAAGGTTGCATTGCTGTGTATTGGATGTCCTATTTCTAGTCCCGTCGTACGTGCTGTACACGTCATCGCGCAAGCTTTCAACGGACTGTCTGTTCATCGTGTGTGGTCAAGTCCGTTCATTCAAAAGTAGGACGGACTGTCCGTCGGATTGTCTGACGGACTTAGTTGGCCAGACAGTCCGCCCGTGTGTACGCGGCTTTACTCTCCCCTCCACAGCAGTGGTTCTCTCTCTGATTTTTTGGATGTCCTGGCGAAGAAGATATACCTTCTCCCTCAGCCCCCCAAATTTCTCTTTAAGATCATCCACTGAGGCAGTGCTTTTCTGTACAGCATTCTGTATTTCACTTAGCGTAGGTTGGGGGGTTTCTTCTGACTGCATATCAAATAAGCCAGGCATAGGATCAGGGACAGACTCCATAAGATCATTTTCCTCCATCCTGTCTGCATGATCCCTGTCTGCCAGATCCGCAGACATTGCAGAGTGCTGTACAGTGATCTGTGCATTGTCTGCCAGTCCTGCTAGCTTCTGAGCATAGTATATCAAGTCAATAGCCTGCTCTTTGCTTTTAGGGGGTTTAAATGACTTACCCCCCTGCTCCGTTTTCTTGTCCTGGCCTCGTGGCGTCCTCTGAGACTGAGAGTGCCAGGCACCATCTTAGATGTCCGGAGAGGTCGAGACCGTTGCTTCTCCGTGATTTCCGTGGGTCATCATGCACGTTTTTTCGGTGGCTGTGAGGTCCTGGGATATCAAGGCAGCTATAGGTATCAACACCAGTCTGTTTTAGGTGTCAGTTGTGGCAATGGAAGGATAGTTTCCAGGATCACCAGCAGGAGCTCCGTGGGACAGTACCGCTCACATGCCTTGTCAGGCCACGCCCCCCCATATCCCTTTAAGAACCAAAATATTCACATCCTCCAGAGTGGTCTGGTTGCGGGAAAGGATGATCCTCAGATTTGCAGTGATCTTCTTCTCTTTGTTTTTTTTATGGTGTATCTGTAAATAAATATTTTTTTCTCTATTTTCTGTCCTGTTTCACCAATGTAAGATTATTGGTTGCATTTATGCATTGGATGAGGTACAGCTGTATGTTCCTGTAATACTGAAGGTCTCTTTTAGATTTTTGCAGGTGCAAAAGAGCATAATTCTGAATTTTAATTTATAAGGGACAAAAGTACTTTTTTCCTTAAACGTTAGTTGTGTAACAGTGTATTGTCAATTCAAGGATCTGTGCATGCACATATTGCAGCCTGTGGTTCAATGCTCAGGGCCATGGCTGCAAGTGCATCTGCCTATATATGTGCATGGTGTTCAATGCGTACCTTTACCGTTAAGGAGAGGTGGGCTCCTTCCAGACATACCTGCTGTTAATATATGCTCCAACTCAGGAGACTCTCAAAATGATAGAGTTAGGACTGCAGTACACTTGGTTTCCGCTTCAGCTTACGCATATACTGTATTTGAAAATGTTTGTAAACGTAACCCCTTGGTTTTAACACAAACTGTTAAACAAGGTCAATTTTGTTTGTTGTAGGCTGGCTGGTAATTTAGCTGGGAATTTCTATTTATTGTTTTATGACATGCATGGCCCTTTCATGTGCTCCTTGCTGCAAAGGCCAGTTATAGGTTGGGGTTGTTTGTACTGTTGGTAAATTGGTGAGGGAACGCACTGGATACTTTCACTACAATTGGGCTATTATTGGGTGTCCAGTATGTACCTATAACATTTAAGGTGGAGTGAACTCCCTCCAGTCATACCTGCCCTTAATCTATCCATTATTATATGTGTTCCAACTCAGCAGACTCTCAAAATAATACAGTTAGAACAGCAGTGCACTGGAGTGCAGTGACATGGTCACTGCAGCTTACACATGTATTTGCTAATGTGTGCAAACTAAACCCCTTGGTTTTATTGTGAACTATTAGATAAAGTCTATTCGGTATGCTGCAGGCTGGTAAGTGAGCTGGAAATTTCTGTTTGATGTTTTTTTTTTTTTTAAATGCCTCTCCCATTCCATGTGCTCCTTGCTGCAAAGGCCAGTTATATGCTGGGGTTGTTTCCATTTGTTTGCAATGTTTCATGGTGCTAGCTATTGGGCGGCACAGTGGTGTAGTGGTTAGCACTCTCACCTAGCAGTAAGAAGCGTCGCTGGTTCAAATCCCAACCACGACACTACCTGCCTGGAGTTTGCATGTTCTCCCTGTGCCTGCGTGGGTTTCCTCCGGGTACTCCGGTTTCCTCCCACAAACCAAAGACATGCAGGTAGGTTAATTGGCTTCTGTCCAAAATTGGCCCTATTATATGAATGGGGACTTTGGATTGTGGGCTCCTTGAGGGTAGGGACCAATGTGAGTGTGTAATATACAGGGATGGGGACAATTGTAGACACTCAGGTTGAACTGGATGGACTGGTGTCTTTATTCAACCTTACTAACTATGAAACTATGAAACTAGCATGAACAAGCACACACCTTCAGCACTGGCACCAATTACCCTATTTAAACCTCAGCAATACCTTGCAGAGTGGTCATCAGCTCTTCCTGTGACCTAACCGGCACTTCTGTTCTCCTGTGTTTGACTCTGCTTGCCTACTGAATCTGAACTTGTATCTCCCATTGCTGAGCTTGGATTGTGTCCTGATTTTGCCTTCTGTCTGATATCTTCGTACTTTTGCTGCCCATCTAATCTCAACCTTGACGAGAACTTTGACTTCACTTCTGCTCTCTGGGTTTTAGTGCCTGGCTGTTGCTGTATCCGCTTGTCCTGGCTATATTTCCTACTTCCTGTTTGTTTCTGTGTACAGTAAACAAAGCCTCATTCTGGACAAATCCAGTCCAAACCTCTCCAGCATCACAACACGAAACATCTTTGCCATTCTGAAGCTTCCCTCCAACCACTTTGCGTATTATTTTATATATAGAGTGATTCTGTACTTGCTAAATATGCTGCAGAAATCTCCCTCCCCTGAGTCTGGCTGCAACCATTTTAACTGTGAGCCGCTGAAGCTGCTGCCTGTTCACTTACTGGATGTATATAGACACAGAAGCACACCTCCAATTCTACAGCCCTGCAGCTCTAATTGGCCCTCTTATGACTCACCCCCTCCCTTCCTGTCAAACTCTCACAAGAGTGAGAGAGCTATGCATGATGTTATAAGCCTAGGCTTTTTACCAGAAAAGAAACAGGTAGTGGGAGAGCCATGCGGGTTATGCCGGGAGCAGTCATGTTCTGACCGAGTTCCACTTGCTGCTCGGCTTTCCAATCTACAATTAGCGATCTGGATGCAGTAAGCAATTTCCCGGGCACCGGACCATACAATGCAGTGGAGGACAGCAGGGGCAGCCAAAAAAAAGCAGCAGCGATATCCTCCCACGACCCGCTCGGATGGCATCGGATCAGATGAACCATGGACAGGTGGCACAGTCATCTCACAGCCCAGCTTCCTCTCACTCACTCTCACTCTCACCAAATGCCTCTGCCATCCCACAGGACACCCAGATGCTGGATCCATTCTCTTCCCAGTTACAGGAGGAGCTGACAGAGAAGCACCCCCAGTTCTCTCCTACCCCGGGGTCCCAGGGAGAGGGCCCAGAATATGCAGGGTCCCTGGCCTCCTCTATAGACAGACACATGGCGGACCTTACAGAAATATCTCTGAACCAGCCCAGTTCCATACTAGATTGTTCCCAACCACCACCACCTGCTCCCTATTCTGGAGATGCAGCCCTGCTGGCCTGCTTCTCTGCACTGCTCCAGTAAGAATTATCCAAAGCCTGTATTGCAATAACAGCTGAGATAAGGGGTGACTTCCACTACATTGGGGAGAGACTAGACATGATTGAATCCAAGGTGGATGGCACGGTCGGCAGGGTTAACCAGAATACTAAGATGATCTCCTATCTGCAAGACCAACTCAGGGGGCGGCACAGTGGCACAGTGGTGTGGTGGTTAGCACTCTCGCCTAGCAGTAAAAAGGGTCACTGGTTCGAATCCCAACCACGACACTACCTGCCTGGAGTTTGCATATTTTCCCTGTGCCTGCGTGGGTTTCCTCCCGGGTACTCCGGTTTCCTCCCACACTCTAAAGACATGCAGGTAGATTAATTGGCTTCTGTCCAAAATTGGCCCTAGTATATGAATGGGGACCTTGGATTGTGGGCTCCTTGAGGATAGGGACTGATGTGAGTGTGCAATGTACAGGGATAGGGACAATTGTAGACATTCACTCAGCTTGAACTGGATGGACTGGTGTCTTTATGCAACCTTACTAACTATGTAACTCAACCAAGCTAACACAAAAATCAAAGATCTGGAAAATAGATCCAGATGGTACAATTTTATGTTGAGTGGATTGCCGGAATCGATCACAATCTCGAAGATGCAGTACAAACCCAGATGCAGGACTTGATCCCAGGAATTTTCCCTCATCATTTGGAGCTCGACAGGGTGTATCACGCTTTGACTGCCCCGATAACAGATAGCCTTCACAGAAACCACATTTTTACAGGATCAAGGAAAAAATTATGTTGGAAGTCAGGAGTAACGGAGACATAAACTTATTAGGTCACCCAGTCCAAATATTTGCGGACATCTCCCAACAAACCATCCAGAAGTGACGTGCACTGAGGCCACTATCGCCGCACTTAATTAATTGCCACATAAAATTTTGATAGTCTTTTCACTTCTGCCTCTCATTTGCCTACAAGGGTAAGACGCACTCGTTTGCCAATTTCTGAGATGGAGAAAAAATTCTGCTATACCTAGGACTGATAACTCGAGAACCTTCGTCTCCCTCTCCCCGGCAACTAAGGAATGACCGATTTCACCTATATGGTCCCAACAAGGCTGCTCCTCATCCAAGTCATCCAACCCAGCCACGGGAGCAAAGGGATGAAGCTGAACTGACTTCCGAACTTCTGACCCAGAGTTGAGGCAGATCTGATGGAAGGCTTGTGAAATTAATACCTGATGATGGACACATTGTTCCTCCTTGACTTAAAAGTATTAATTTTTTTTGTTTTTGTTTTTTTTCCCCTTTCAGCCCCCCCAGAGTTCATTGACCTATGTCACATTACTAGACGTTCAGTTGCTTATATGTATTACAACTTTTTTTGACTCACCAGTGTGTCGGTACATTATTCTAACTCACAACTCTTTCTTTTCTTCTTTGTTGCTTTTTACCTAAGTGCACTCCACGCTCCAAACCCAGATGTCCCCCCTCAGAGTGACAGGATCTCGGATGAGACGGTGGAAAACTATAACAGGCAAGTGAAGTCTATCGAACTACAATGTTGAGTACCCAATCGACTAAATTTACTGTTTTCTCCCATAATGTGCAGGGCATAAACTCCCCAACCAAAAGGGCGAAGGCCTTTCACCAATATCATACCTGGGTAGCGGATGTAGTACTCTTACAGGAAACACACATTTACCTTGGTGCCTAAATAGCTTAATGCCCGATACCCCACATGTTACTTTTCCAATAGCCCAGAGAAAAGAAGAGGAGCCGCGATATGCATTGCTAAAATCTTATCCTTTACCCCTGACGTGGTCATAAAAGATAAAGCAGGGAGGTATGTTAGGGTGGCTGGGAGAATCAACAAACAGGTCATTACTTTAGTCTCCTATTATGCACCAAACGGGGAACAGGTAAAGTTCTTTGAAACCATGCTAGCAACACTAATCCCACATGCAAAAGGCCAGACCATAATAGGTGGAGACAGTAATGTACCCTTGGACCAAGCCCTGGATAGGTCTAATCCATATAAACCAGTTTTGAAACACACTCCGAAACAGGGCTATAAACTGGCAAGGCTGTTATACTCTTACAACCTAATAGACATCTGGAGAGATCTCCACCTGACCCCGCCCCCTCTGACACATAGGGACACCCCTATGGCTTTCCCGTAGCGATGGGGCCACCCGGTGACATAACCGGATGACCCCGCCCCCCTCTGATGCTATCAGACGGTCATTACGGCAGGTGCCTCCCATCTAGGCGGATCAGTGGTGGCGTGCAGGGGGGTTTTTTTTCAGTCTGTCAGAGTGAGAGAAAGAAAAAGATGAATGGACTTCATGGGACATTTTTATCTTTTTATTTTTTAATAAAGGACTTGTCCGCAAGCCGTATCATGTCATTTTTACAATTTTCACACTTTTTTTGTGAAATGGTAGGGTACCCCGTTACCATTTCACACAGGGGAGGAGGCCAGGATCTGGGGGTCGTCTTGTTAAAGCCCCCTGCCCGCCGACCCCCACAACCACCGGGCAAGGGTTGCGGGGATGAGGCCCTTGTCCCCATCAACATGGGGACACAGTGCTTTGGGAGGCTACCCCAAAGCACCGTCCCCATGTTGAGGGCATGTGGCCTGGTATGGTTTAGGAGGGGGTCGGCTCTCTCATCCCCCCTCTTTTTCCTGCGGCCTGCCAGGTTGCTGCTCAGATAAGAGTCTGGTATGGATATTTTGGGGGGACCCCATGCCATTTTTTTTTATTTTGGCACAGGGTTCCCCTTAAAATCCATACCAGACCTGAAGGGCCTGGTATGGAATTTGGGGGGACCCCCACGCAATTTTTTTTTTCATTTTGTTTCAGGGTACCCCTTAATATTCATACCAGACCTAAAGGGTCATGCTGTTTTTTTCAATGACTTTTATGTGTATTGCCAGGACAATTCATTATAGCCGTGAATACTTTTAAATTACTTTTTTTCCTTTAGAAATTTAATTTTGTGCAGGGACTTTTGTAAACACAGGAAATATGCGCCATAGGCACAGGCATACTATAGACACCCTCCAAGTATGAAATTTTAAGGAATATTTCACTTTTATTGTTTCACTTTAAGCATTATTAAAATCACTACTCCCAAAAAAACTGCCATTTTTAAAACTTTATTTTAATACATGTCCCCTGGGGCAGGAACCAGGTCCCCAAACACTTTTTATGACAATAACTTGCGTATAAGCCTTTAAAATTAGCACTTTTGATTATTCATGTTCATGTCCCATAGACTTTAACACTGTTCACGCGTTTGAACACATTTTTTGCCTGTTCGCATGTTCTGCTGCAAACCAAACTGGGGGGTGTTCGGCTCATCCCTAACAAATAAGATGAGGAGTGGCTTGGGAGCCCCGGAATTAGCCAGATATGTTTATGCAATGCAATTGGCAACAGCTAATTCGCTACCACTCCTCAACACCTCCATCCATCTGGATGAAAATTGCATTGTCCTTACACCCCACAAAACCGATTAATCACCTGATGTGGCCGAAACTAAAAGACAGACCAGTCATGATGTGTCCCACACTATCATTTTCATTAAATCTATGGGATAGACTGACTAAACCCCATAATTTCAAATCTCCACACACTCCCACTAACTGGCAACCCAGACTTCACCCCAGGTCTCAATTCCAGGACCCTTGCTTGGTGGACAAACAAGGGTTTGATGTGCATAGCTGACCTCTGTAATCATAGGGGCATTTTATCACAAACTCAGAAATGTTTCATTATGTGCATTTTCTGCACACCTTGCAACAGGCAGCTGATATAACCACGTCCACCTCAATGGGGTACTTGCATAGATCCTTTGGTAAACACACTGGCTTTATCTCCAAAATCTAAAATATATTGACCTCTACTCCAGAAAAATTGTTCTACATGAAGAAGTGGAAACAAGACATAGATGAGACATTCGCTCTAGCTGAACGGTCCACAATGTCACAGTGTGCATCAAGATCATACATAAATACCTCATTAATTTAAGCAAATTACAAACTTGAGAATCGCCTAGTTTGTCCCAGGGGCCTCTCCCTCCTGCATTTTGGAAGGCATGGTGATCCATATATGGTGGTCCTGTCCCAAGATGAAACATTATTGGATCCACCTTTACAATTTCATCTTCTCACTTACACAGGTGAATGTAATTAAATCATCGCAAATTGTGTTATCATTTTATTCTTCTCGGAATTGGTATAATACAATAACAGATGTGCAGGCCGGAAGAAAATAATTTACTTTTCTGGAAAAGTCACGTTGTATAACTATACTGAGCTATGGTAAACAATATTTTGCAACTTTCAATAAAAACCATTGAAACAGAAACAGGAAGTGGGCTGTATAAGGTGTTTACTGGAAGAAAAAAATGTTTTACTAGCCTAAGTTAAAATTAAAGTGCAGAAGATTTAATACATGGAAAATTGAAAAATGACTGAAGGTCTGCTTTAAAAACATTCCAAACTCCCCCCCCCCCCCCCCCAACCTATGCTGCATACCATGTAAAGAGTATAATTACTTTTTTTTTTTAATCCTGTCTGGTCTGGTCACATGATTCCGCCATTCTGGCTTCTCTTTGTAAGGTAGTGTTTGACAATAGTTATGAATTTCGTGCACTGTGATGTCCATCTCATGGCCCAACCAACACGGGGCAGTGGGAGCTGCAAGATCATGTGACCAGACTGGAACAGATTAAAAATGTGTAAATGCACAGATCTTTTTTACACAAAGTATGCATGATGGGTAGAAATAGGGAGGAGATAATATTTTTAAGGCTTGTCTTTAACTTTATTCTAGCCTTTAAAATAACCTATAATCTAAGTCCTCATTGCTGGCCTCCTGAAAAGAGCAGCACCTGTTTTTAATAGCCTAGCCTTGAGGTAAGCACATAGCAGATGAAAGTTATAGAAAAGTCAGATTTTGTTTTACTTTAGCAAAGCATCCATACGACAACCAGGGAAACTAAATTAAGACTTTCAAACCCATAACAGTCCTTGTTAAAACTTGTGGGCTATCTTGCCCACTATTAGTTCCAAAAGCTCCCTATCTTTGAACGTAAAAGAAGCAGTGCAGAAATTTCAGTAACGAAAACACCAAATGAGTCAAAACACAGTTCAATTACTATGTTATTTGCAATTAAGTTTATTCTAATGTTTAAAATAATGTCAGTTTTTATGAAGTGTACTTCATTTGAAGGTTAGTTACTCTGAAGCAAAGAATGTACCCTTTTGGTATGTATTTGTATATATAATGTTTCATTTAAGTTTATGCAATTGAGTGTTCCATAAGAACATAAAAAATAAAAACTTACATAAATTAGGTTCACCACCATATGTCAAAACAATCCAGCCCTTGAACAAGAACCCACCAAAGTTGTATGACATCCTTTATGCAGTTTAATCAAAACTGTCTCAAAATTGTTTCAGGACCACTTTCATCTTGCTCAGGACAAATTGCAAAGGTTAGGAGAGCACTGATAAGATGAGCATAAGTGGGGCCCGCTTAAATTTGGCTTTACTAGCACTCCCCCAACTCCTTCCTCATCAAATAACTGTAGGAGTAAAGTTACCCTTGGTTGCTGACACCAAACAGTTCAGTGCCAGCTTCAGAGAAGGAAAGGCTGATGAGAGATGGTTGGAAAGGTAAGAGTAGAGGTTCAGGAAGGGGGGCGGAGAGAATTTATGAATACACTGTCACTTTGCCTTGCATGGGCAGGTGATAGTGACACTCCGCTCACCTGGGTAGTAAAGCATCTCAAATGGTTTCTTTTTTTATTATCAGTATCTTGAAAGCACATAATATTCAAAAAAGAGAGAGAAACTTCTCATAGTTCAAAATTTTATATTTTAAAACCAAATATTAGCTTAAGAATAGGAAACTCAAAAATGCTGAATGCTGCCAACAATATTGTATCAGACTCACTATGGTGTGATCGACCATGAGCTTCAGTCATGAGGCAATAGTGGGATGGCGGGATTATTTTCTGAAATAATGAAGTTTTGGGTTGTAGTTTATTGCATAGCTCCCAGCTGTCCCTGATTTCGAGGGACTGTCCCTGATTTCGAGCAATGTCCCTCTGTCCCTCTTTCCCTCTCATTTGTCCCTTATTTTGGTCTAATCTATATAGCTATATAAAGCGCTGCGCAAACTGTTGGCGCTATATAAATCCTGAATAATAATAATAATATATAAAAAAGGCAGAAAGAAGTCTGGCTAAAGCCGCGTACACACGTAGCCGTCTGTCCGACGTACTTAGTCTGGCGGACTTCCCGCCAGACTGTCCGCCGGACTTTCCGAACGGGCTACTTGCCCACACACGGCACTTTTTCAGCGGACTAATACAGCGCACTAAGTCCGCCGTACTATCCACCCTACTTTTGAAATGAACGGACTCGCCCACACACGCGGAGGAAAGTCCGCTCATTTCGAGTGCTTCTCCAGGTAGGCGGGCCCGCGAAGGAGACGCCGCTGGCCCCGCCGCCTGGTATGGACATAAAGGGGAACACCACCGGTCGTTGGTTGTCGGGGTCTGCGGGCGGGGGGCTTATCGGAATCCGGGAGCCCCCTTTAATAAGGGGGCCCTCGGATACCGGCCCCCCATACTATGTGAATGAGTATGGGGTACAATGTACCCCTACCCATTCACCTGTAAAATAAAGTACAAAAAAAAACACAACACACAAGATAAAATAATGTATTGCACAGCTCCAGGGGTCTTCCGTCTTGGGGGGTCTTCTCGCCGGACTCCTCCGCTATCTTCTTGTAGCTCTTTCCCTAGCGGAGGAGCCCGGCATTCTTCTTCGTCGCCGCGGCCTCTTCTTCCGACTTCGGGGGTCTTGTCCCCCTCTTCGGTTCTTCTGCCGGGCCACCGCGCCTTCTTATAGCTCTTTTACAGGCGGTGGCCCGGTCTTCTGTTGCCGCCGCCGCCTTCCGTTCTTCTTCTTCTTCTTCTTCTTCTTCTCCTTCTTCTCCTGGAGATGTTGACTCGACGTTCTCTCCGGCCGCAATGCCAGGGACGCGCTGCGCTGCCACTTATATAGGGACAAGGGGCGGTGTCACATGGGTTGATGTCACATGGGTTGGTGTCACATGGCGACAGTCCCAGCATCCTCTGGGACTGTGACATCGTAAGGGGGCGGGGTCACCATGTGACACCAACCCATGTGACACCAACCCATGTGACACCGCCCCTTGTCCCTATATAAGTGGCAGCGCAGCGCGTCCCTGGCATTGCGGCCGGAGAGAACGTTGAGTCAACATCTCCAGGAGCTGTGCAATAAATTATTTTATCTTGTGTGTTGTGTTTTTTTTGTACTTTATTTTACAGGTGAATGGGTAGGGGTACATTGTACCCCATACTCATTCACATAGGGTGGGGGGCCGGTATCCGGGGGCCCCTTATTAAAGGGGAATCCCGGATTCCGCCCGGAGACCCCGACAACCAATGGCCAGGGTTGTCGGGAAGAGGCCCTTGTCCTCATCAACATGGGGACAAGGTGCTTTGGGGTGGGGGGCCGCGCGCCCCCCCTTCCCCAAGGCACCCCCCATGTTGCGGCCTGGTATGGCTCAGGAGGGGGGGGGGCGCTCGCTCGCCCCTCCTTTCCTGGCCGGCCGGGTAGCGTGCTCGGACAAGGGTCTGTTGTGGCCTTTGGGGGGACCCCCACGCCGATTTCTTTCGGCGTTTGGGTTCCCCTTTAAGTCCATACCAGGCGGCGGGGCCAGCGGCGTCTCCTTCGTGGGCCCTGCCTACCTGGAGACCCGCTCGAAATGAGCGGACTTTTCTCCGGGCGGGAAAAGTCCGCTCATTTCAAAAGTACGGCGGACTGGCACACACACGGCCGGATTGTCCGCCGAAATGCGAGTCCGGCGGGAAGATTGGAGTGCAAAACTTCTTTCTAAGTCCGCCGTACTTTCGGGTCAAAAAATATGCCGGAGGCTACACACGGGGGGATTGTCTGGCGGACTTGAGTTTGCCGGACTTTTCCACCCGCTTGTTTGATCGTGTGTACGTGGCATAACAGACGTGTACCTACATACAAGCACGGGCACACCAGTGTGTGTAAAAAGGAAAAATAAATACTGCGCTAAACCTAAATCTACACTAGTACAACTAAAAATCGCTGCAGCTCAGTTTTACAAGATACACTTAATATATATAAAAATATATATATTAGCAATAATAATAAAAAATAAAAAATAAATGATCTATTTATTTATCTAAAAATTATTATATTTATTTTTTATTGACACTATTGTCACTATTAACTTAATATTTTCTATTTTTTCATGAATTATTATTATTTTTTTAACTTTTTATCAATTTAGGTATTTATTAAGTTCTCACTTGACTATTTTTTCATTTATTGGACTTTTTTATCACTTCACTGGGATTTTTCAAATTTCATTATTAACACTTGTTATTTATAATTCATTTTATAAATTATGTTATGTTTGATTTATTAGAGGGGTAGATCATTTTTTCTCACTATTATTGCAATCAATTAATTTATCACTCATAGGTGATTATATTTAATTTATTTATGTATGTGCACAGCTTTTTCATTTTGTTATCTTATTGTGTAAAAACGACTTGTATTGGTGCATGCGCAGGTGCACACAGATGCACGCCAATGAGCACACACAGATGCACGCTAATGCGCACATGTCTGGGCACAAAGTAGCTTATTTAAACTGAACACTGACACATGAGCCTTGCTGACTGGTCTTTCACCTAGTACCTGTTACCTGTATCTGATCTGTTCCAGTGTTCCTATTTTTGACCTGACTTGTACCTGAACCTTCCCTTGGACTTCTGCCTGCCTTCCTGTGACCCCGGCTTGTGTTTTGACTCTGTTCCTGGTTCATGCTCCTGTACTGCGCTACCCGACTGTGTACCGAACCCGGCCTGTATCCTGTCTTTGATTCTGTCTCACGTTCCGGTACCTGCTCAGCTGTTGATGACCTCCTGGCTTATGTTCCGACCACGACTCTGTCTAATGATCCAGCAACATGGAGTTCCAGTCCTTGGTGCCTATCTGGGGATCTGCAGCTATCGGGTTCCTGCTAAGGCCCATCCTAAGCCACTTGCTACATCAGCCCTCGTGCCACTCTATGTCTTTCACTCCCTGTCATCTTTACCAGGGGTGCTAGACAGGAGGTGCAAGAGAAGCCCTCTCTACAGCTCAGTCTCCACCAGGTACTTGACAGTTTCCCCGCGCTAAACCTTTCTTCCAAATTCTAAATTGCTGCATTTGTACATTTTAAAAGCCAATATAAAGGAATAATACTGGTAAAAAAAGCCTTTTTTTGGTTAATTTTCCTTTAAGAGGGTGTGACAGGGGGCATGTCCCATGCCTACATACATTTGCCGGTAGGTGTCCCTCATTCCCATCTCAAAATGTTGGATGTAAATTCTTGAAATCTGCAACTGAAAATAAGTTTTGACACTGATGTGGACAGTGACTTGCAAACAATAGCAATGGGAGAATTTTGTAAAATGGGATTTGCCCGCAGTTCGGTAAATCCTTCAAAATGTTCATCAAATCTGATTTTTAGGTTGAACCTTGATTGTCAGTTTGTAAGGCTTTTTGTCAAGCTATTGTAAAAAATATATATATATGCACGGTGAGATGGGCAGTATCATAGGGGACCTGTGCCAAAACCAAAAAACATAAAAGTACAGCACAGAGATATTCCTTTTCAAGGGTGACATGGAAAATATGCAAATACTTCAAATTACAGGTTTGAAGGATGCAATAAAGCTATGTGGTGTTATGGAATACCATAATTTCTAGTGACAGCACAGTTTAGCAGTACATATTTTCCTGTGGAAATCATATTTTTTTCTTTTACAATAAGCTTTTCATGAAGACAGCAGCAGCACTCCAATCCACTATTATATGAATCACATCAATTGGCATTTTCTAGCGATGCACCGTTACCATTTTTTTACGAGCAACGATACTATTTTTTTAGTACCTGGCGATACCAATTACTGATACCTACCGCAACTGTTTTGTTTTAACTTCAGCTGTCAGCAATGGTTCAGCTGTCAGCAATGGTTGAAAAGTTATTTACAAATTAAATAAAATGTTTTTTTTTTAATTTAGCACATTTTCAATGTGAAATGTGTAAATATATGTTAATATATATATGTGTAAAAATTCACTAACAAAGCAAACAAAAAAAAGTTTTAATTGTTTATCATTTCTAAAATAGACGTGAAAAAAAAATAAAGCAGGAAAATTATAATTAAATGCAATAGAATAGGGAGGTAATTAAGGCTGATTAGAGTAAATTAAGGTTTAATAAGGAGTTAAACAGAGAAACTTATTCATCCCTTTGATCTGCAGATGAAGAAAAAGAAAGATACAAAAAGAAACAATGTTTCTTTTTATTTTAGTGATTCAGGGCTGAGCAATGTTGTTTAATAAAAAACATTTCCGGCTGCTTTTTTTTTTTTTTTTTTACAGCTCCAATTATTTAACACTAGGGATACCCACTGACAGCTCAAAGAACCGAGCCAGAAAGTATTGGTTTCAGGTGTCGATTCATTTGCATGAGTACCTATACTTGTGCAAATACTCGGTATCCGCACTGATACCGATACTAGTATTGGTGCAACCCTAGCATTTTCCAAGTCGTTTTAGCAGTGGCACGTAAAAGTCAACTTTCTAAAGTACCCTTGTATATTTCCAAGTAGTATTAGACCTGCAATGATCAACATATAGAATTTGTTTGCATTTTTTTAGAAGTGGCAGGACATTTTTCCACTAGCAGTAATAGGCCCAAGTATGGAGACACAAGGCACAAGCATGTGCTTTTCTACAAGAAATGAATGAGAGGATGTGTTATCTTAACCCTCAGATGCAAAAATTTTAAAATTGTCCAAGGGCTCTTTTACACAGTCATTGAAAACATGTAGTTGGGTCATGTATTTAATGCTTCCCGAATGCCTATCAACAGCACTCAAAACTGTTACAATAGGGAATGGATGGAGGTGTTTCCTTGAGTTGGTGTAAGGCAAAAATAACATAGTCTGCAGAGTTTGGCGGGCGTTGATGTTTTGCAACTGCCTCCATTCATTTCTATTGAAGCCCACCACAACTGCACCTTAAACAACTGTGCCTCTGGCGTTTACGGTGTGCTTGCAAAGCATCAAAAGAGATGTCTGTACAACAACTCCTAAATGCTCATTAACGCTATATGTGCATTAATGCTTTAAAATTGAACAGTGTGTGTGAAAGTGTGAAAGTGTGAAAGAGCCCTTACAGCAGAACAGGTTGACATCAGCGAGAACAGGCCTAACTGGTATATGACTTTAAATTTTACTATAGGGGATAGGGTGTTGTAAGCATTTTTTAAGCATTCATGTTTTGTAAGCATTTAACATAATATGTCATTTAACTGTATTTGCAAGGTAGATCTGTGGTGGAAGAGATATTAGAAATGGACATTCTTGTGCAGTTGCGTTTAAATTGTGACAAACTAGCAGGGATTATAAGTACAGTAACATTACATTTTTATTGTTCAGGTTGTCCATCTTATCTCTTATCAGAAAATGTATAGGTTTGGTGCATGAAAACATGTTTGGAAAGCATTTGTCCGATGCATGTACTATGTTTTATATTAGCTGTGGCTTTAACACAAATTTGCTATTTTTTAGCGGAGTAACATGTTAATAAGAATGAAAATTTTGATTGTATGAAATCTCCTAATATTTAGGACCTAAGGGCGTAAGGCATAGAGGGATTTTTTATGTGTTATTATTATCATTATTATTATTATTTTTATTATGATACAGGAGGTATATAGCGCCAACAGTTTAGACAGCGCTTTACAACTTGAGGGTAGTCAGTACAGCAACAATGCACTTAAATACAGTAGGAACCAGAGAGCCCAGCTCATTAGAGCTTAAAACCTGAAAGGGAGGGTCAAGAGATACAAGCGGTAATAACTGTGGGAGATGTGCTGATTGAGAAAATAAAAGTACAGTTGTTAGGTGGGGGCCAGATAGTCTTCTCTGAAGAGATGAGTTTTCAGGGATTGTCTGAAAGTGGACAAAGTAGGAGATAGTCGGACAGATTTGGGTAGAGTATTCCAGAGGATGGGAGAGGCTCTGGAGAAGTCCTGGAGGCGAGTATGGGATGAGGTGACAAGGGAGCTAGAGAGCAGGAGGTCTTGGGAGAATACAAAGAGAAAGATTTGGTTGGTATTTTGAGACTAGGCTAGTGGTGTATCGGGGGGCCAAGTTGTGGATGGCTTTGTAAGTTATTGTTAGTATCTTGAATTTAATGTATTGGTTGAGTGGAGGGATTGGCAGAGAGGGGAAGCAGACGATGAGCAGTTTGTAAGGTGGATGAGCCTGGCAGCAGCGTTCATGATGGACTGAACTGGGGATAGCCTGTTCAGAGGTAAGCCAGTGAGGAGAGAGTTGCAGTAGTGCAGGCAAGAGATGACCAGGGGGTGGATTAGAAGCTTTGTGGTGTCATTAGTTAGGATGGGGCGTATCTTGGAGATGTTGTGGAAGCTGCGGCGGCAAGCTTTGGAAAGCTATTGGATGTGGGGCTGAAAGAATAGTTCAAAGTCCAGGATTACACCTAGGACCTTGGCATGGAGGGATGGGCTGATAGTTGAGCCATTGATTTTGACAGAAAAATCAGGGGAAGAGGCACGTGGGGGAAGAAATATCAAGAGCTCGGATTTGGATAAGTTGAGTTTGAGGAAGTGATGTGACATCCAGGCTGATATGTTTATTAGTAAGTTGGGGATGCGTGGGGAGACTGATGGATTGAGCTGGAGGGGTATTGAAAGCCATGATAGGCTATAAACTGTTATTGCATGTTTTGTTAATGATTTGGTTGTAAATCAGAAGTTTGGCTTTCTTTTTAGATTTTGCCATGATTTTCAGATAGACCTTTTAACATTATGCAATAAAATTGTGAAAATAAGCCCAGCCAGCATAAGCACAAGAAATGTAAAATGCTAAAGAAACAGCATTAAAATAAGAAGCAGAGAGGCTATAATGCACCGGTTTAACTAGTGTAAAAAATAAAAAATAATAATAATAATGTAACGTAAGAGAAAAAGGTGGACAAAAGAATGCAGCATGCCCTGCAGCAAAAATAAGAGCCATAGAGTCTGTGTATGCACTGGTTTAGCCAGTGCATAAGGACAAATGCAAAATCAATCAGGAGACAGATGACACTGATGAGGCCAGAGCACAAAATGTCCTGGTAGCGAACAGGTTACAATAAGGAGCAAATAAAAGCTCTGTATTCAAAAGGCCTAACTGGTGCAGAAGAAGCCGGTGACACAGACAGGACAAGAAATGCAAAATACTCTAGCAGTGAAAGTGTTAATTGAGATTACAAGTTCTCACAAACAGGACTTTCTTTAGCCTCTTGTATTAAATTGTTTTCTAAGGCCTCCTTCACAAGGGCACCAAGGCCAGCACAATGTGAATGAGGTATTTACACATCTGGAGCTGCCAGTGAATATTGACCCAGTGGCTACAAAGCCACACATTTGACAGTGGTGCATGGGTAGGGATCGGCGAATGGTTCGGCCCGAGCAAAAGTTCAGGCCAAACTTTTGCTGTTTGGACGTTCGACCATTTGTTCGGCTCCCCCGAACTGACCACAATGCATTGCGGCACTGAACAGTGCATTGCAAGCCCTGATTGGCTGAAGCAGTGAAAGCTTCAGCCAATCAGGGCACAGAACACTGTCATAGTCATGTTTGGTACTGTCATGATGACTTTATTCAATCATAGCTCATTCCCAGCCAAGGTTATAAAAGTATTCTTTCAATGGCAGCCGTTTTCAATGTCATTTTGGCATTCAGAAAGATAGAACAGGGCTATGTTCAGTGTGCTATACTGTGCTATTTTGCAATTGTCAGTGTAGAATATTAGTTTAGGTCAGTCTAGGCATAGTGTGAGTGTAGTGAGGAGGACCATCATTCAGCTTTGCATAGTGTGCAGCTAGAGAAGGAACAGCTCAAATAGTTTCACTGTAGTGTAATGAGACCGTGTCATTCATTCATACATTAGTGTAGAGTAGGGGCAGCTCAGATAGTTTCAGTGTAGTGTAGTGAGACTGTGTCAGTAATCTTTACATTAGTGTATAGCTACAGTAGGGACAGTTCAAATAGCATCAGTGTAGTGACGGTTGAACACCGATTTAACAATATTTACTTCTCTATGCTTTACTGCCAGTTTAACGCCATATTGTTTTGCATGCGTTACTGCCAGTTTAACTCCACATAGTTTTGTGCAATACTGGCAGTTTAATGATATTTACTTCTCTGTGCATTACTGCCAGTTTAACGCCATATAGTTTTGTGTGCGTTACTGCCAGTTTAATGCCATATCGTTTTGTGTGCGTTAATGCCAGTTTAACGCCATATAGTTTTGTGTGATACTGGCAGTTTACTTCTGTGTGCGTTACTGCCAGTTTAACGCCATTTACTTCTCTGTGCGCTACTGCCAGTTTAACGCCATATTGTTTTGTGTGCATTACTGCCAGTTTAACACCATATAGTTCTGTGCATCACTGTACCTTTGGCGGATTATATTGCAGTATATCATAGTGTATCCATGGAGCGTGTCTGTGTAGTGTAGGTACTCAAATTAAAGTGCAACAAACACCTCTTTACATTTATTAAAGTGCATCTACATACAGATTTCAACATCTCCTTTACATTTGCTTATAATCACCGCCCCCTCCCTCCCAATAATGTCTGGGAGGACCACAAGGAGAAGCAGACATTCCCTTGGCACCTTAAGGGGTCCAGCAACAAATCACAGTAAAAGGTCGATGTGCTGGTCAGTCTTTAGGCAGGGCAACATTTCCTCTGTTTAGTGAGTTTGCCTGTGCTATCCAGCCACAACATGCAGAGGAGGTGGTGGACTGGCTTACTAAACCTTCCTCATTCTCCTCATCCTCTGTCACGCAAGCAGAGACAAGTGTGCAGTCCCCTGCAGTTGCCAGAGTGGATAAACCTGACTCCTTGTCCACATCTATTGCTGCCATAGCCCCAACATTAGGCATTGAGGAGTCAGCTGTTATTTGACCACCGCGTCAACCACTTGCTCCTTGATGATGCTCAGCCATTACTGGATTCAGATGTTGGTGATGACAGGAACATGAGCCTAGAGAGAGGGAGGAACACTGGTAGACAAATTGGCATTCATGTTCCCCAAGCTGCAGCGTATTGCCAAGTTGTCTCCACACAAAAGAGGCAATCTGTTCCTCCTCCTCTTCCTTACCCACTTCAGTCTGACCCTGCGATACCGAGTTATTGCCTCTCATAAGCCTTCACTGACAGGGATAATGGTATAGCACAGGGTGTCCCAGGTCCTAGCATCTGCCAGTAGCACACCACCAGCTGTTTGACTATAGCCAGCAAATTTTTCGGCCTCATCTGCTGCAGCGGAAAAAATACAGTCCCTGCCACTCACATGCCCAGTGTCTGAATGCAAGCTTGTGAAAGCTGTTGGCTCTCCAACTTTTACCTTTCAGCCTGGTGGATTCTGGCCCCTTCCGTGAATTTGCAATTTTGTAGCACAATGGCAGGTTCCCAGTGGCTACTACTTTTCACGTAAGGCCGTTCCATCTCTGCACTCACAATGGAAGGGAATTTTCTGGCATTGTTGGGCAAGGCAGTCAGCTGTAAAATCCAAATTACTGCTGACACGTGGTCCAGCAAGCATGGGCAGGGACGATATATTTTGTTCACAGCACACTGGGTAACACTGCTTGCAACCCTGAAAGGATGCAGGACAGGGCTAGGTGCTACAGCTTGTTGTGCCCCCACATCGTCATACAGCTGGTGGTGATGATGCCAGACCTGTGAGCTCTACCCCCTCCTCCTCCTCTTCCTTCTCCTCCTCCCCCACCTCCATGCCCTCCTCTGCAGAATTGTCCTATGAACATCAGGTACCCCCTAAGCGTTCAAAGGACTATTCCCAGAGTCAGGCTAAAAGGTGCCATGCAGTGTGTCAGCTGGTGTCTTTAGGGGACAGGAACCATACCAGAGCAGAGATTCTTGCAGCTCTGCAGGAACAGGCCCAGAGGTGGTTCACACCACGCCTTCTGGAGCCAAGAATGATGGTGTCTGATAATGGCTCAAATCTCCTGTCCGCCCTTAGACAGGGAAAGTTGACACTTGCCATGCCTGGCACATGTCCTCAATTTGGTGGTGCAGCATTTCCTAAGTATGTACCCAGGGTTGCAAGATGTACTAAAGCAGGCCAGAAGAGTCTGTAGCCATTTTAGGTGATCATACACAGCCAGCGCTTGGTTGGCTGAAATTCAGCGGGAATTCCACCTGCCCATAAACCGCCTGATTTGTGACATGCCCACCAGGTGTAACTCAACTTTGGGTATATTGCAGCATCTATACATGCAGCAGAGGGCCGTCACTGAGTACCTGTGCCAGTACGGCATTGTGGCAGGCTCAGGCCTCCTCTGCTTTTTTTTCCCCACGCCAATGGCTGATCATTAAGGATGCATGCACTGTATTGGCAATCCCTTTGTGTTCCTGCAGTCTCTGCGTGGCATTATGGACAGTGCACTGGAGGCAGAGCAGCAAGAGGAAGAGGAAGACTTCCTTTCCTCTCAAGTCCCACTTTATCCAGACATCATCATTCCTTTGTCACAGAACACACAGGAGGAGAGAGGGGAGGAGGATGAGGAGGATTCTGGCACTTTTATAGACTTTGAAGAAGAGGAAGACATGCGGCAATCTGCAAGCTATGGCTTTCCAACCCCAGGACCCATGGGAGTAGTATGTGGCAGGGAGGAGGAAGTTGCAGGTGCTGTCATCCTGAGTGACCCAAAGGAGTCTGCTTCTCAAGCCTCAACAAATTTGAGGCGCATGGGCATCCTCATGCTTCAAAGCCTGCGAAAGTACCCAAGAATATGTGGCATAAAGGAGAAGGATGATTACTGGTTGGCATCCCTCCTTGAGCACCATTATAAGGGGAAGGTCTCAGAACTCATCCCGTCCCCCCAGAGCGTGCAGAAGATAAAATCTCTTGAGGATTTTATTGAACATTATTCCTGACTCCAGTAGGTTGCAGTGTCGTGGAAAACTTAGTTTTGGTTTTGAGACTTGGTCAAGAGAGGAACGTTGGAGAAGGCGCCCACCTAAGTGAGGCATTTCAGAATTTTTTAGTCCTCGCTACCCAGGGCTGTCAGCTTCCATATCCCATTGGCAGCGTCAGCATCACATGGTGGATGATTAACTCGGGGTCAAAACAGAAATGGAGAGGTTTCCAGCTGACAATCCACTGACTTGTTGGGTCTTGAGAATAGATCACTGGGCAGAACTTTCCCAGTATTCTATTGAGTTGTTGGGCTGCCCTGCATCCAGCGTGCTGTCAGAATGGGCATTCAGTGCTGCAGGAGGTTTCGTTAATGATCACAGAACAGGTCTGTCAACAGACTCTCTGTGGACTGTTTGACTTTTATAAAAATGAATTTGTCTTGGATTACCAGCTATGGAGCCCCTGATGCCAATCACTGATTAAGTCTTTTTGGGATTTGGAATCTCTGCAGGACTTCGAGGCTGCCTAGCTTTGAGGGTGTTCAATCATTTCATCTGGAAGAATGTTTTTGGTATAGGTTTCATGGGCACAATTAACACCCAAAGACCAATTTTTCTGCACCTGTTTGACAGGTGCATATCATTGCAATATTTACAGCAAGGCCAATTCTTGCTTTCATTAAGATTACCTCTATACAGTTATGGTGGGAAGGTGCCACCGACACCGAAAGACCAATTTTTACGCACTTGTTACTTCTGGCCAGAAATAGACCGATGAGAGCTTTTCATCGGTAAATGCGACCGTGTGTATGCTCCATCGGAATTTAGCTGTCCAAATTTCTGCCAGCCAAAAATTGATAGCATATTCTCAATTTTCCAGACGGAAAAACTGGAAATTCTGATCGTGTGTATGCAATTCCGACACGCCAAAAATCACGCATGCTCAGATTCAACTACGAGATGGAAGCTATTGGCTACTGGCTTTTGAACTTCCTTTTTCTAGTCCTATCATACGTGTTGTACGTCATTGCATTTCAAATGATCGGAATTAGGTGTGAACGTGTGTAGGCAAGTGGAATTCCGTCGGGAAAACCATCTGAGCTTTTTCCGATGAGAATTCCGATCCTGTGTAAGCGGCATAAGTGACACCCGAATGTTTGCAAAAAATCTCTAATCTTGTTCCCAGTGCACTTAATTGTGGCCTCATCATACACACTGGTTCCCCAGCTGTTGCTGAGCAAAATAAAGGCAGCTTGCAGGGAAAATTACAACTTTTTTGGCTTTATAAATGCAATTATTGCTGCAGAAGATTCTAGACATGGTACAGATCTGCCACTTTACACGTAGACTAAGGGAACTCCCCAGGCACTATGTTGGAAGGAATTTTTCATTTTTATGCTTTCACTTTAAAAATCAAAAAATCACTGCTCATTTAAAAATGATGCTTTTCTCAAAAAAAAAAAAATGTATTATTGATACATGTCCCCCAGGGCAGGGCCCGGACCCCTATAACCACTGTATGCCCAGTTACTTTAAGCCTTCAAAATGGGCACTTTTGATTTTTAACCGTTCAGGTCTCATTGACTTTAATGGGGTTCGTTATTTGGGTCTGAACTTTCGCTGTGTTTGAAAGTTCTGGTGCTAACCGAGCAATGGTCCCTTCGGTCTATCCCTACGCAGGGGCTTGTGCACGGTCCTGAACACACAGTGGGGTTGATTTACTAAAACTTGAGAGTGCAGCTGGTTGTCAATCAACTTCTAAACTATGTTTGTTCAATTAAGCTTTGAGAAGAAAACTTGGAGGCTGATTGGTTTTAGTAAATCAACCCGAGTGTGTGTTTAAGATTTACCAAAATGCTCTGTCATTGAAAAGGTTAATACAAGGGGCGAAGAGACTATGAGGTTGATTTTCTAAAGAAGGAGAGTGCAATCTGCTTCCAGGTTTTTTTTGTCAAAGCTTAATTGAACAAGCTAAAGTTAGAAGGTGATTGGCTAACATGCACAGCTGTGCCAGATTTTGCATTCTCTTAACAAGTGCACAAGAATTGGCATAAAACACAGATCAGTGAGGAATATCGGAAGTGATCGTCAACCATCGCAGCCATTGGGCTCCCACTGCTGTCAATTAAATCCAATGACTTGGGCACCGGGGGGCGGGGCCATGTCTGGCATTCGTATCTATGGACGCAAATGTTGGACTTGGGAGCGCGCCCGCAAGGTAACCCCCCAAGAGAGCGCTTCTCCTAGAGGGTTATTTAATGCGAGGAGGAGCCGCCACGGGACCCCAGAAGAGGATGATCGGGGGTACACTGTACAAAACAAACTGCACAGTGGAGGTAAGTATGTTATGTTTGTTATTTAGAGAAAAAAAAAAACATGAAGCTTTAGAATCACTTTAACCACTTCAGCCCCTGGAAGGATTTTACCCCCTTAATGATCAGGCCATTTATTGCGATAAACTGACAATTGTGCGGTCGTGCGACGTTGTACCCAAACAAAATTTATGTGCTTTTTTCCCCACAAATAGAGCTTTCTTTTGGTGGTATTTGATCACCTCTGCGGTTTTTATTTTTTGCGCTATAAACCAAAAAAATACTGACAATTTTGAATTTTTTTTGCTATAATAAATATCCCCCAAAAAATGGAAAAAAAGCTAATGTCTTAATCAGTTTAGGCCAATATGTTTTCTGTTACATATTTTTGGTAAAAAAAATTGCAATAAGCGCATATTGATTGGTTTTGTGCAAAAGTTATGGCATCAAAAAAAATAGGGGATAGATTTATGGCATTATATATATATATATATATATATATATATATATATATATATATATATATATATATATATATATATAAATTGCTTGTAATGGCGGTGATCAGCGATTTATAGTGGGACTGCGATGTTGCAGCTGACAGATCGGACACTTTGAACACTGACCAGTGATTTATACAGCAATCAATGCACTGATAACTCTATAAAGGACACTGGCAGGGAAGGGGTAAACACTAGGGGACGATCAAAGGGTTAAATGTGTCCTAGGGAGGTGTGTCTAATTGTGGGATGGAACTGGAAGTACAGAGAAAGAGATGTACTAATCACTAGTGATGGCCGAACGGTTCGCCCGGCGGTCGTTTCGCGGCGAATTTCCGACTTTCGCCGTCCGCGGGTTCGAACGCCTTTTTCCGTCGTTCGCCCCGGCGGACTTACGTGTTTAATGTATACAAGAACTTTAACCTTTCGTGACACGTTTATCATGTGTTACAGGACAACCAATTGAGACATGACAGCTCATGGACACTTGGACATTCCCCCTAACCTATAAATACACCCGATCCGGTGGCCATTTTACATTCTTTCTTCTGTCACTGTAGGGAAAGGATCCTGTGTGGAGTAGGGACAGAGAAAACGCTAGCTATTTGGTACACAAAAGTTCTTTTCAGGACTGGTATAGGTGTTAGGTCAGCAGCCTGAGTTTCTTTTGTCAGTTTAGATAAAGGGACAGAGCGCTGTATGCTGCTATTTTAGGGACAGCTCAGCCAGATTAGTCTTTCTTCATCATCATCATCATCATCATCATTAGCTGTTACTATCAGGTCCACAAAAGAGCTGTTCCAGCTAATCGTTCCAGCCTACTCTTTTTTGCCAATTTGTATAGGGACAGGCAGGAAGCAGTGTGTCAGGCAGTGAGGATAATTTTAAAGACTTGCTGTTACTATTAGTTCCACAAAGGTTCTTTTCAGGACTGGTATCAGTGGTACGGTAATAGGCTTGTACACGTATAATATTCTTTCTTCCAAATATAGAAAGAATATTATACTTGACTGCTGCCCTTCTGCTGCAGTCTGCTAATCATTCACAACTCACTTGTTCCACAAAGCTCTTTATCAGGACTGGTAACTTGGTCTGTCTAGGGTGCTACGGTACATAGGCTTGGGTGCGGTACAGTCTGCTGTTCTGTAAGGACCGCTATCGGTCCACAATACATAGGGTTGCCGTGCACTACTGCTGACCGCTGCCCTATACTGCAGCAGTCCTTCATTGGTATAGGGACTGACGTACAGTCTGCTAATCACTAACACACAACCTGCTTGGTCCACAAAAGTTCTTATAAGGACTGGTAACTTGGTATAGGGTGCTACGGTACATAGGCCTGAGTGCGTTACAGTCTGCTGTTCTGTAAGGACCGCTATCGGTCCACAATACATAGGGTTGCCGTGCACTACTGCTGACCGCTGCCCTATACTGCAGCAGTCCTTCAGCGGTATAGGGACTGACGCACAGTCTGCTAAACACTAACACACAACCTGCTTGGTCCACAAAAGTTTTTATAAGGACTGGTAACTTGGTATAGGGTGCTACGGTACATAGGCCTGAGTGCAGTACAGTCTGCTGTTCTGTAAGGACCGCTATCGGTCCACAATACATAGGGTTGCCGTGCACTACTGCTGACCGCTGCCCTATACTGCAGCAGTCCTTCATTGGTATAGGGACTGACGTACAGTCTGCTAATCACTAACACACAACCTGCTTGGTCCACAAAAGTTCTTATAAGGACTGGTAACTTGGTATAGGGTGCTACGGTACATAGGCCTGAGTGCGTTACAGTCTGCTGTTCTGTAAGGACCGCTATCGGTCCACAATACATAGGGTTGACGTGCACCACTGCTGACCGCTGCCCTATACTGCAGCAGTCCTTCAGCGGTATAGGGACTGACGTACAGTCTGCTAAACACTAATACACAACCTGCTTGGTCCACAAAAGTTCTTATAAGGACTGGTAACTTGGTATAGGGTGCTACGGTACATAGGCTTGAGTGCGGTACAGTCTGCTGTTCTGTAAGGACCGCTATCGGTCCACAATAGATAGGGTTGACGTGCACCACTGCTGACCGCTGCCCTATACTGCAGCAGTCCTTCAGCGGTATAGGGACTGACGCACAGTCTGCTAAACACTAACACACAACCTGCTTGGTCCACAAAAGTTTTTATAAGGACTGGTAACTTGGTATAGGGTGCTACGGTACATAGGCCTGAGTGCGTTACAGTCTGCTGTTCTGTAAGGACCGCTATCGGTCCACAATACATAGGGTTGCCGTGCACTACTGCTGACCGCTGCCCTATACTGCAGCAGTCCTTCATTGGTATAGGGACTGACGTACAGTCTGCTAATCACTAACACACAACCTGCTTGGTCCACAAAAGTTCTTATAAGGACTGGTAACTTGGTATAGGGTGCTACGGTACATAGGCCTGAGTGCGTTACAGTCTGCTGTTCTGTAAGGACCGCTATCGGTCCACAATACATAGGGTTGACGTGCACCACTGCTGACCGCTGCCCTATACTGCAGCAGTCCTTCAGCGGTATAGGGACTGACGTACAGTCTGCTAAACACTAATACACAACCTGCTTGGTCCACAAAAGTTCTTATAAGGACTGGTAACTTGGTATAGGGTGCTACGGTACATAGGCTTGAGTGCGGTACAGTCTGCTGTTCTGTAAGGACCGCTATCGGTCCACAATACATAGGGTTGCCGTGCACTACTGCTGACCGCTGCCCTATACTGCAGCAGTCCTTCATTGGTATAGGGACTGACGTACAGTCTGCTAATCACTAACACACAACCTGCTTGTTCCACAAAAGTTCTTATAAGGACTGGTAACTTGGTATAGGGTGCTACGGTACATAGGCTTGAGTGCGGTACAGTCTGCTGTTCTGTAAGGACCGCTATCGGTCCACAATAGATAGGGTTGACGTGCACCACTGCTGACCGCTGCCCTATACTGCAGCAGTCCTTCAGCGGTATAGGGACTGACGTACAGTCTGCTAAACACTAATACACAACCTGCTTGGTCCACAAAAGTTCTTATAAGGACTGGTAACTTGGTATAGGGTGCTACGGTACATAGGCTTGAGTGCGGTACAGTCTGCTGTTCTGTAAGGACCGCTATCGGTCCACAATAGATAGGGTTGACGTGCACCACTGCTGACCGCTGCCCTATACTGCAGCAGTCCTTCAGCGGTATAGGGACTGACGTACAGTCTGCTAAACACTAATACACAACCTGCTTGGTCCACAAAAGTTCTTATAAGGACTGGTAACTTGGTATAGGGTGCTACGGTACATAGGCTTGAGTGCGGTACAGTCTGCTGTTCTGTAAGGACCGCTATCGGTCCACAATACATAGGGTTGCCGTGCACTACTGCTGACCGCTGCCCTATACTGCAGCAGTCCTTCATTGGTATAGGGACTGACGTACAGTCTGCTAATCACTAACACACAACCTGCTTGTTCCACAAAAGTTCTTATAAGGACTGGTAACTTGGTATAGGGTGCTACGGTACATAGGCTTGAGTGCGGTACAGTCTGCTGTTCTGTAAGGACCGCTATCGGTCCACAATAGATAGGGTTGACGTGCACCACTGCTGACCGCTGCCCTATACTGCAGCAGTCCTTCAGCGGTATAGGGACTGACGTACAGTCTGCTAAACACTAATACACAACCTGCTTGGTCCACAAAAGTTCTTATAAGGACTGGTAACTTGGTATAGGGTGCTACGGTACATAGGCTTGAGTGCGGTACAGTCTGCTGTTCTGTAAGGACCGCTATCGGTCCACAATACATAGGGTTGCCGTGCACTACTGCTGACCGCTGCCCTATACTGCAGCAGTCCTTCATTGGTATAGGGACTGACGTACAGTCTGCTAATCACTAACACACAACCTGCTTGTTCCACAAAAGTTCTTATAAGGACTGGTAACTTGGTATAGGGTGCTACGGTACATAGGCTTGAGTGCGGTACAGTCTGCTGTTCTGTAAGGACCGCTATCGGTCCACAATAGATAGGGTTGACGTGCACCACTGCTGACCGCTGCCCTATACTGCAGCAGTCCTTCAGCGGTATAGGGACTGACGTACAGTCTGCTAAACACTAATACACAACCTGCTTGGTCCACAAAAGTTCTTATAAGGACTGGTAACTTGGTATAGGGTGCTACGGTACATAGGCTTGAGTGCGGTACAGTCTGCTGTTCTGTAAGGACCGCTATCGGTCCACAATAGATAGGGTTGACGTGCACCACTGCTGACCGCTGCCCTATACTGCAGCAGTCCTTCAGCGGTATAGGGACTGACGTACAGTCTGCTAAACACTAATACACAACCTGCTTGGTCCACAAAAGTTCTTATAAGGACTGGTAACTTGGTATAGGGTGCTACGGTACATAGGCTTGAGTGCGGTACAGTCTGCTGTTCTGTAAGGACCGCTATCGGTCCACAATACATAGGGTTGCCGTGCACTACTGCTGACCGCTGCCCTATACTGCAGCAGTCCTTCATTGGTATAGGGACTGACGTACAGTCTGCTAATCACTAACACACAACCTGCTTGTTCCACAAAAGTTCTTATAAGGACTGGTAACTTGGTATAGGGTGCTACGGTACATAGGCTTGAGTGCGGTACAGTCTGCTGTTCTGTAAGGACCGCTATCGGTCCACAATAGATAGGGTTGACGTGCACCACTGCTGACCGCTGCCCTATACTGCAGCAGTCCTTCAGCGGTATAGGGACTGACGTACAGTCTGCTAAACACTAATACACAACCTGCTTGGTCCACAAAAGTTCTTATAAGGACTGGTAACTTGGTATAGGGTGCTACGGTACATAGGCTTGAGTGCGGTACAGTCTGCTGTTCTGTAAGGACCGCTATCGGTCCACAATAGATAGGGTTGACGTGCACCACTGCTGACCGCTGCCCTATACTGCAGCAGTCCTTCAGCGGTATAGGGACTGACGTACAGTCTGCTAAACACTAATACACAACCTGCTTGGTCCACAAAAGTTCTTATAAGGACTGGTAACTTGGTATAGGGTGCTACGGTACATAGGCTTGAGTGCGGTACAGTCTGCTGTTCTGTAAGGACCGCTATCGGTCCACAATAGATAGGGTTGACGTGCACCACTGCTGACCGCTGCCCTATACTGCAGCAGTCCTTCAGCGGTATAGGGACTGACGTACAGTCTGCTAAACACTAATACACAACCTGCTTGGTCCACAAAAGTTCTTATAAGGACTGGTAACTTGGTATAGGGTGCTACGGTACATAGGCTTGAGTGCGGTACAGTCTGCTGTTCTGTAAGGACCGCTATAGGTCCACAATAGATAGGGTTGACGTGCACCACTGCTGACCGCTCACCTATACTGCAGCAGTCCTTCAGCGGTATAGGGACTAAGAGTTTTGTCACAGGGTCATTTAAAAAATGACATGCAGAGGAAGAGGCAGGCCCTTCCGCAGGGGTGGTAGGGGTAGGGCAGGAGCAACAGGCTTGAGCCAAAGTGGGAAGTTGCAGAAGGTGCGTTCAATTACTTTAAAGGATGCACCAGACTTGGTTGAGTGGCTCGCTCAGCCTTACTCTTCTGCACCCTCCTCATCCTCTCGATCTGCACCCTCTTCTTCACTCTCTGCTATGTGCACCCCCAAAGACACTACCACCAACAACACGACCACCACCACCACCACCACATACCTTCCGCTTGAGTCACTGGAATTATTTTCCGATCCATATCAAGAGGACATTTCTGATGCGCAGCCACTCTTGGTATTGGATCAGGAAGAGGAGGTAGCAACAAGCGCTACTCAGCAGTCTGACGCCAGTACCCAGATCAGCCCAAGGAGGAGGTTGGTCCCCGGTGTTGCTGCCTACTCTACTTATAGCGGTGGGGAAGGTGACGTTGATGATGACGTGTCTAGTGATGTCACGTGGGTGCCCACAAGAGAGGAAGAGGAGGGGAGTTCAGAGGGAGATATGGACCAGCAGATAGGGAGGAGAAGCAGCAATGACTTACATTGCACAGCAGGGACAAAGCAGACTGCAAATGTATCAGGAGCGAGTCATCGACCATGTACGGTCACATCTGGCGCTCCCAGGACACCGGCACATGGCTCCGCAGTGTGGGCTTTTTTTAACGTGTCCGCTGCTGACAATAGCGTTGCCATCTGCAATCTTTGCAGTCAACGCGTTAGTCGCGGTAAGCCCAATACTCACCTAGGGACGACCGCCTTAAGAAGGCACATGAGCAGCCATCACCGAGCCCAGTGGGAGCAACGGAACACACAAAGCCACACTGCAGGCTCTCACCGTCCAGCCTCGTCTTCTACTTCTCCTTCTCCTCTCTCCTCACAATTGTCCTCCACTCCACCTTCCATCACGCCAAGCTCACATTTTTCTGCAAAAAGGCAGGCTTCCGTGGGCCTAATGTTTGAGCGTAAAAAAATGATGACGCCGGATAACCCTCTTGCCCAACGGTTGGCGGCTGGCTTGTCAGAACTCATAGCCCGCCAACTACTGCCATATAAACTGGTGGACTCGGAGGCCTTTCGCAAATTTGTGGCCATTGGAACACCACAATGGAAGGTCCCAGGAAGGAAGTATTTCTCAGAGAAGGGCATCCCAGAGCTATATGGCCATGTTCAGCGGCAAGTGAATGTATCTCTGGCACACAGTGTCGGTGCCAAGATACATCTGACCACAGACACGTGGTCTAGCAAACACGGGCAGGGAAGGTATATCAGTTTTACTGCCCACTGGGTGAACCTTCTGACGGCCGTCAAGCATGTAACCCGTGGCACCCGTGTAGATTTGGTTTTACCGCCACGGATTGCATGCAGGCCTGACTCTTCTTCTCCTCCTCCTACTCCATCCTCCTCCCTCTCCTCCTCAGCTGCCTCCTCCTTTTCCGCTGCTAGCGTCTCTTCCACTGCACCGCCCAAGCTCCCCAGAACCTATTCCACATGCCAGGTGAGACGTTGCCATGCCGTGCTGCGTCTGTTGTGCCTGGAAGCAAAGAGCCACACTGGCCCGGCACTCCTTTCAGCTTTGCGTTCACAGGCAGATGAGTGGCTAACACCGCTCAATTTGACAGTTGGTAAAGTGGTGTGTGACAACGGTGCCAATCTGCTTAGCGCATTGAAACAGGGCAAAATCACGCACGTGCCGTGCATGGCACACGTCTTAAACTTGGTCGTGCAGCGATTCCTTGTCAAATACCCTGGGGTCCAGGACATCTTGCGGCAGGCAAGGAAAATCTCGGCCCATTTCAGAAGATCTTACACGGCCATGGCTCGCCTTGCTGACATTCAGCGGCGACACCATCTGCCGGTCAGACGTCTTATTTGCGATTGCCCGACGCGATGGAACTCAACCTTCTATATGCTTGATAGGCTGCTCCAGCAGAAACGTGCAGTTAACGTCTACCTGTATGAACTCTGCGAAAGAAACGGTTCTGGGGAGCTGGGTTTTTTTTCACCGCGCCAGTGGCTGCTCATGCGCGACACATGCAGACTTCTGCGGCCATTTGAGGAGATCACCAAACTGGTCAGTCGCAGCCATGGCGCCATCAGTGACATGGTACCTTATGCCTTCTTTCTGGAGCGTGCATTGCGTCGTGTCATTGATCAGGCTGTGGAGGAGCAGGAGCGGGAAGATGAGGAAGTCGCAATGCTGGATGAATTCCCAGGGGGGGCTACTCTATCTGAGACAAGTCAACAACAGGAGTCTGATGAGGAGTCAGAGGAGGATGGTGCCGGGGCGGATGAGCAGGAGCAAGAAGAGCATGCTTTAAACCTTTCTGGGATCCCTGTTGTGCGAGGATGGGGAGAGGAGAATGAAGAGGACGACATTATCCTGGATGATGAGCAGGAGCCAGGCCACCACACCGCTTCCACTTTAGTGCAAATGGGGGCCTTCATGCTCCAGTGTTTTAATAGGGACCCCCGTATAAAAAGCATGAGGGTCAAGGACCAGTACTGGGTGGCAACGTACTTAGACCCCCGGTACAAACACAAAATGGCGGAAATGTTACCGCCGTCGCAGAGGGCTGTCAGAATGCAGCACTTCCAGGCCTTGCTTCGAGAAATGCTGCATTCTGCTTTTGCGTGCGCTGGCAGAGGAGCAATTCCCACTCCCAGAGAAGGATTTGCGGGTACCAATCCAACAGCGCCTGCAAGAAGAGGCCGGTTTGAAGATGTGTTGGTGACTTCGGATATGAGGTCATTCTTTCAGCCGACCCATCGACAGGTGTCATCCGGATCCAGCATCAGGGAACGCCTAGACCGTCAGGTGTCCGACTACATTGGGTTAACGGCCGATGTGGACGCTCTGAGGAGTGATGAACCCCTAGACTACTGGGTGGGCAGGCTTGACCTCTGGCCAGAGCTTGCCCAATTTGCAATCGAACTGTTGGCTTGCCCCTCATCCAGTGTCCTGTCCGAAAGGACGTTCAGCGCAGCAGGGGGGATTGTGACCGATAAGCGTACTCGCCTAGCTCACCACAGTGTTAACTACCTCACATTTCTAAAAATGAATGAGGCATGGATCTCGGAGGAATTCAACACATGTGATCAGTAGACCATGTATATGTCTATAAACAATTTTTGGAATCAAGCACACAGACCTTCTTAATTCATTTGGCTCACTTCCCTGACCCAAAAAAGCACACCGTACTATATGCCCCTACCCTCCTCTTTGAAGAGGTTGAGCGGTGTCATATTTCTACTGGGGCTGCTTATTATGAGGGGTTCCCACCATCCCTGTGCTGTGCTGACTTCCTCCTGGGTGTTCTTATTATGAGGGGCTCCCACCATCCCTGTGCTGTGCTGACTTCCTCCTGGGGGTTCTTATTATGAGGGGATCACACCATCCCTGTGCTGTGCTGACTTCCTCCTGGGGCTGCTTACGGTGCTGCTGTCAGCGCTGTATGTCACGGAGCTGCTGTCAGCGCTGTATGTCACGGAGCTGCTGTCAGCGCTGTATGTCACGGAGCTGCTGTCAGCGCTGTATGTCACGGAGCTGCTGTCAGCGCTGTATGTCACGGAGCTGCTGTCAGCGCTGTATGTCACGGAGCTGCTGTCAGCGCTGTATGTCACGGAGCTGCTGTCAGCGCTGTATGTCACGGAGCTGCTGTCAGCGCTGTATGTCACGGAGCTGCTGTCAGCGCTGTATGTCACGGAGCTGCTGTCAGCGCTGTATGTCACGGAGCTGCTGTCAGCGCTGTATGTCACGGAGCTGCTGTCAGCGCTGTATGTCACGGTGCTGCTGTCAGCGCTGTATGTCACGGAGCTGCTGTCAGCGCTGTATGTCACGGAGCTGCTGTCAGTGCTGTATGTCACGGAGCTGCTGTCAGCGCTGTATGTCACGGAGCTGCTGTCAGCGCTGTATGTCACGGAGCTGCTGTCAGCGCTGTATGTCACGGTGCTGCTGTCAGCGCTGTATGTCACGGAGCTGCTGTCAGCGCTGTATGTCACGGAGCTGCTGTCAGCGCTGTATGTCACGGAGCTGCTGTCAGCGCTGTATGTCACGGAGCTGCTGTCAGCGCTGTATGTCACGGAGCTGCTGTCAGCGCTGTATGTCACGGTGCTGCTGTCAGCGCTGTATGTCACGGAGCTGCTGTCAGCGCTGTATGTCACGGAGCTGCTGTCAGTGCTGTATGTCACGGAGCTGCTGTCAGCGCTGTATGTCACGGAGCTGCTGTCAGCGCTGTATGTCACGGAGCTGCTGTCAGCGCTGTATGTCACGGTGCTGCTGTCAGCGCTGTATGTCACGGAGCTGCTGTCAGCGCTGTATGTCACGGAGCTGCTGTCAGCGCTGTATGTCACGGAGCTGCTGTCAGCGCTGTATGTCACGGAGCTGCTGTCAGCGCTGTATGTCACGGAGCTGCTGTCAGCGCTGTATGTCACGGTGCTGATGTCAGTGCTCTGTATTACGGTGCTGCTGTCAGTGCTCTGTATCTCCTGCACCCTCTTGTTTGCCTACCCTGGTCCCTGACCTTCCCTCTCCTCCATTGCCTTCATTAGCTCCATAGTCCTGAATTGTCAGAACAATTTCCCAAATAAAAAAAAAATGCTTGTAGTTATCGATCCCAAATTCACCTCATACATGTATTATGCTATTGTCCAGGTGGTGGGACTACGTGCTACCCCCTAATAATTACCCCGTGGCCGCAAATTCGACCTAAAGGTTTGCGAAATTCGCCTCCCATTGAAGTCAATGGAGCCCGCGGCGAACGGTCGTTTTCGCGAACGTTTGTGTCCGTTCGCGTTTCGCGTTCGCGAAACGTCCCGTCGGAAGTTCGTCCATCACTACTAATCACTAGAAACAGACAATCACACTGCATTCTCCTGACAGAAACCTGATCTACGGTGACCCCACTGTACACGAAGTGCTGTACCAGTACAGCAATTCACGCAATAGCTGTCCTGCCGCAGTATAACTGGTCGGCAAGTTTGGCTCCTGTCTTAATTGGCACTAGTGTGTATGACTGTGAGATAGGGACCTTAAATTGTAAGCACCTTGAGGACAAGGAACTGATGTAAATGTACAATATATATGTAAAGTGCTGCATAAATTGATGGTGCTATATAATAATGTGATAAATAAATAATCTAATTCCCCCGCTATTCTGCTGGCTCTGAACAAATTATTCAGCTTGACAAACACAGAAACAGAAGACTGACAAAGGACCAAATAGTCCATTATGACTGCTACTTTTTATAAACATTTTTCTCTGGGGCTAGACCTAGGTACTAAAACTACATAATATCATGCAAGCTAAAATAGAACATTTGTCATGTGAGTAGTGTGAAGAGCACCATCAAAAAAGTGCATTGTGGTGCTTTGCCAGTGCATGTGTAATTCAGTATCATGTTTTGTGGTACATTGCATTCCCAGTACATGTTTCTTTTTTAGTGTGGTATGGCGCATTAAATAGCTTATTCAAATGAAAAGGCTGCCCTAACACAAAGCATGTTAACTACTTAAAGTGGAGGGCCACCCTGAAAAAAAAAATACATTAAAAATTTGAAAAAAATCAGAAAAAAAAATGAAAACATTTTTTTTTTAAACTTACCAGAAATGCCTCTTCCTCCTCCGCAGAGATCTTCTATCTTCTCTCCTCCGTGCGGCATCTTCTGCGTAATGGGTCGCGCTGTGTTCTGGGAACTGTGTGTCCCAGAACACAGGGGCCCCATTCACAAAGTGCTGCGCGACTCGCGCATGCGCAGTAGGAAACGGGCAGTGAAGCCGCAAGGCTCCACTGCCTGTTTCCCTTAGCCAAAATGGCGGCGCCGGGACCCGAGAGCCGACACCCTGGACAGGTAAGCGTGCTTATTAAAAGTCAGCAGCTACAGTGTTTGCAGCTGCTGACTTTTAATTTATTTATTTTTTAAACCGGCACTCCTCTTTAAGCCCCGGACCATTTTGCAGGCCAAAGACCAGACCACTTTTTTTCGTGTGACGTGGCTCCCAAAACAAAATTGACAAACTTTTTTTCCACAAATAGAGCTTTCTTTTGGTGGTATTTGATCACTCCTGCGGTTTTTATTTTTTGCGCTATAAACAAAAAAATTGTGACAATTTTGAAAAAAAACGCATTTTGCTTACATTTTGCTATAATAAATATCCCCCAAAAATATCAAAAAAAAAATTTTTTTCCTCAGTTTAGGCCAATACGTATTCTTATACATATTTTTGGTTAAAAAAAGCTATTATCGATTGGTTTGCGCAAAAGTTATAGCGTTTAATCATTTTTTTTACTAGTAATGGCGGCAATCAGCGATTTTTTTTTATCGTGACTGCGACTTTATGGCGGACACATCAGAAATTTTTGACACATTTTTGGGACCATTGTCATTTATACAGCAATTAGTGCTATACAAATGCACTGATTCCTTTGTAAACGACACTGGCAGTGAAGGGGTTAACCATTAGGTGGCAGTGTAGGGGTTAAGTGTGTCCTAGGAGGCATGTTTCTAACCATGGGGGGGGCGTGGCTGTCTATGACATGTCACTGATCTCTGCTCCGATCACACGGAGCAAAGATCAGTGACACTGTCACTAGGCAGAACAGGGAGATGCTTGTTTACTTTAGCATCTCCCCATTCTTCCTCCCGTGAGGCGATCGCGGGTATCCCCGTGGCGATTGAGTCCGCGGGACCCACGATCGGACTCACGGAGGTTATGACCGGCAGCACGCACACAATGGTACGGCTGCAAATTTAAAGGGATGTACCTGTACGCCCATTTGCCTGTCCATGCCATTCTGCCGACGTATATTGGTGTGCGCTGGTCGGCATGTGGTTAAAGTGCAAAGTAGTACACTTTGTTGTAATGCACTGCAGAAGTGTAAACCCAGCTGTAGTGTTTGAGTCATATAGTATTTAAACATACATACTTCTAAGCCCCCTCATGTGATTTAGAAGCATTTTTATGTGTTTTTGAAGTGTTTTTGCAAGTGCATGAAAGCTCAGGCATTTTTGTTAAAGATGAGAGCATAGAAGAAGAGTTGTTCAGGCGCAAAATTGCACAAAACCATTTGTGTCGCTTATGTGCATTTGCTTGCATTAAAGTCTATAAGGTCAAATATGCACAACAAAATTTTAACAAAAGCTCATGTACCCTTTTTCGCACCAAGCACTGAGCATAGAAGTGTGAACAGCCACAACCGAGGAGAATGGGATTCTAAGTGTTAGGCATTGGTGTGTGTAGAGATATAAGCCACCTGGCTTTTAGGAAAAAACTCAAGACCTTCCTCTTCTAGTTGATGACCAAAGCTCGTCACAGCGTCTTGAAGCGATTTAGTTCACGTTGTTGCACTATACAAATATTTAATTCATTAATTTCATTCATTCATTCATAAGCACAATGTACAACAAAATGCTCAGATTTGCAGGAAAATAGTGCAGGGACTTTTTTTTGCAGCACTGGAATCCGATCGCATGGGTGTTCTCACCCATGCGATCGGATTCCTGTGTGAGTTCACAGTTAGTACTGCGATCTGTGAACTAATCTGGGGGTGTCTTTAACATTGTGTTGACACTCGCAGCGGTTCGTAGAGGGCAGTGTGAACTGCCTGCGGGAGAGATGCGATGTGGGAATCCCCCACATCGCAAATGTGTGAACCTAGGCTTAAGGATAATGACAAATATCAAAAGAGATCAGGGAAACAGAAGAAAAAGAAGGAATATATTAGGGCACTAATAATTATAAGTCTAATATTTATTTATTTTTTAAGTGGCAAGAGAAGGATGAGGAATGGAATTTGGCTAAAAGTGGTGATAATGTCCAAAATATAATTGTAAATAACCAAAAGGAAGGAGATGATAGAACCAATACACCACTAACCATTGGTTACCCAGAGGTACTAAAAGGAAATCCAGTAAAAGGGTTTACTTTGAGTCCCCTAGGAGGTGATACCATTTTAGAAGACAGAATGGATATTATAATTCAACCTTGAGGCCATGTCCCCTGTATAATAGGTATGAACCCCTTTCTGGAAAAGTTGACATTGCAAGTGGATCTCTTTTATCCTCTTTATTCCTTCTCCTTCCTTACTGCTGTGATTGGCCTCAATACCATCTAATCCCTTAATGACCATTGTTTACTACTGTGATCTTGGTGATTGGTTATTAAATTGACAACTTTGTGTAAAAGAATAAGATTTCACTTTATTTTCACATTTTCTTAAAACTTGTGGCACAAAATGAAGTTTTCAAAAGACCTAACATTTTGTGGATTTTCCCACTGTCTTTTGCTCCAGGACCTCCAAACACATTAGATAGTCAGGAAATTAAAAACGTAATTTATGCACCTAGAAGGCCAGAAGATGATCCTTTTTTGGGGCCTCTCTGTGGGTAGGCTATGAAAAAGTCTCATGTGGTTTAGCCAGACTCGGAAGGAGTAGCAGAATGTGTTTTGGGTCATAATTTTAAGTATGCCTATGATGTGTGTTAGAGATATCTTAATAATTTACATTTTGGCCTAAATATAAGAAGAAATATTTATTTACAAAATTTTATAAAAGAAACTAAGAAAAACTATTTTCTTTCTAAAATGTTGGTCATTTGCTAAAACTGGAGAGTGCAAAATCTGGTGCAGCTCTGCATAGAAACCAATTTGCTTTCAGACAAAGCAGAGCAGACGGCTTGGTCTTTTTCGGCGCCGCTCGGTCTTATTCGGCGGCGCTCGCTCAGTCTGTCTCGGCGGCGGGATATTTAAACATGGGCAAGGCTGCAAACGGCGCTGGGCGAGCTGCAAATGACACTCTGCAAGGCTGCAAACAGCGGTGGGCAAGCTGTAAATGACACTGATCATTCTGCAATGATGGACAAGGCTGCAGATGCACACTGATAAGGCTGCATTGACGGGCATTTAAATGTAAGTTTTTTTTTTCCCTTAAACTTCCCTCCTAAAACTTTTTTCCTTAAAATGCCCTCCTAAACTTGGGGTGCGTGTTATACGCCGGTGCGTGTTATACCCCGATAAATACGGTAAATTGTCACTAAACCCAAAACCGTAAAATCAGTCTGTATATGCAGCAAAACATGCTTGTTATACTCCCTGTGGAACCTAAAGGGTTAATCTTGTGCATTGTGTAAAAAGGCTGTTCGATCCTGTCTTATCTGATCATTTCCTTCTTCCACTGTTTCGAAAAAAGAACCTGATATTTACAAAGTCAGGGTACAGGCTGCACATGCTCAGTTTGGTGTGTGTTGTTAGTGAGATTTATTTTTCTTTCTTGGGAGAGTGCATGTGATTAGTACAGAACCAATCAGCACTGTCCAGACCGAGGGTCAAGGGTCCTGCATTCTCATTGGACAACCGTGGGAGAATGACAATTCCTACAAGGTTAACCACTCATTGAAGTCACAAGACTGCTCTAACTGGGAAGGAGGGCCCTCACCTTCCCAACATCCAAATTTTAGCAAAACAGAAGAGAAGCTTGCTTAGCTTCTCAGAACACAGACTTTGTAGGCACAGCATGAGGCGGTAAGTATAAAAAATATAACAAATTTTATTGGATATACAATAAAATACAACTCACACGTCAACAAGTTTCGCAAAATATACTTGCTTCTTCAGGACTGATTGGGTGGGTGCTGAATGACTTTGGATGCAGAGGACAGGCGGTGATGACCAGGAAGGGAAAGACACACAAGGAGCATCAACAGGAAAAGGAGACACGGGGATCTAAACCCACAAAGGGGGAAACCCCCTAGTAACAGCAACAGAAGCCAGTTTGTATTTAAACAATTGGGGTCTTTGGTGTTACTCTAATATATACAGAATATAAAAGGTAACTCTTTGTATCTTCAATTGTGGTGGGATCTGCGTCCGCTATCATGTGATCCTATATATATATATATATATATATATATATATATATATATATATATATCCACGTCCAGTCAGACATTGGAATCTGTTATGCAATACAGCAGTATATACTTTGGCTGGCTCCTGTTGCTGTTAGTAGTGGGTTTCCCCGTTCCTGGGGAGTTTTGGCCCCCCCGCGTTTTATGATTGTTGTATTTTAATGTATATCCAATATAATTTGTTACATTTTTGTACGCATGCTGTGCCTATAGAGTCTGTGTTCTGAGAAGCTGAGCTTCTCTTCAATTTACAATCTGGTTTTTTTCAAGCCTGTAGACCAGGGGTCTCAAACTGGTGGCCCCCAGCTGTTGCGAAACTACAAGTGCCATGAGGTATTACAAGACTGACAGTTACAAGCAGGACTCCCAAAGGAGGAGACATGATAGAGCTTGTAGTTTTGCAACAGCTGGAAGGCTGCCAGTTTGAGACCACCGCTGTAGACCATGGGTGCTGAACTTGTGGTCCTCCAGCTGTTTTAGAACTACAAATCCCATGTGGCATTGCAAGCTGCTGAAAGTTACAAGCATAACTCCCAAAAGCAGAGGCATGATGGGACTTGTAGTTCGATAGCTGGAAGGCCACAGGTTGAGCACCCATGCTATAGACTTTACCTTACACATTAGCCGTTTGTGGAGCACTGTGTCAAACACTTTTGCAAAATCCAAGTATACCACATCCACAGCAATCCCTCTGTCTAAGGTTTTACTTGCTTTACTACCGCCTCAGAAAAATAATTCCGATTTGTCTGACAACTTCTGTCTTTTATGAATCCATATAAATAAAAATATAAAGTGCAGCGCTAGAGTACAACTTCACATCAAAATATACATGATGTGAGAGAATTAAAGTGAAAAGAAAAAATCATATATGTATATTAAAAAGTATAACAGTGACGGAAAGTCCCAATGTTAGTATAAATGTCCACTGGTATCTATTCAAAGAAGAGTCTGGTCTTCCAGCATCCCAAACACGGTCAATCCTGTGTCAGACTGTTTTAACGTATTAGACAGAAGATGGATACTCTTACCATATACGTTGGACACATCTACTCTACGGCAATGCATCTTGCGAGCTCAGAACAGCTATAATAGCCAAGGCCACTGGGCATCCAGCAAGAACTTCTCCTCCTCAGAGTGGATACCATCAAAGTCCGCTACCTGCAGAGGTCCACAGTTTCAATTTCAGATGGATCAACCGCCTAGGACTCAAATCTGTAGGGCTTGATCACGGATAATTCAGCAGCGGCCAAAACATAAAAAAGAGAAATGCATGGAGGTGCTCCACATCGTGTAGGTCAACCAATGACGGTTTATTATAAAAAATGGTATTACAAGCGTTATAAAAGAACCAAACAGCTGGTAATAAAAATAAAAGATCATGTGATAAATATAGAAGAAAAAAAATATGGGGAGCAGAAATATCCTTTCCCTATGCGTTTCGACCACAAAGTCGTCTACTGGGGCAATAATTCTCTTACATCATGTATATTTTGATGTGGAGTACTTTATATTTTTATTTGTGGTGAACTTGGTTTGTTTGTGTGCTAGCAGCTTCGCTGTGTTCACTCATGGTTTTGGTACACTGATTTGTATATATTTTTTGTTTTCACATAATTTTGAGGTTTAGCGCAGTGTTTCCCCTCCTCTTTTATGAATCCATGCTATTGCTGAAAATATTGTTTTCTAGCAAAAACAAATTTATGTGGTCTTAAAAAAAATCAACTAATTCAGTGGTACTAGTCCAGTCATTAAAGAGTCCCTAAATATTAGAAACAATGGCTTTGAAATTACAGAGCTCAATTCCTTTAGGGTCCATGGGTGGATGTCATCTGGTCCAAGTGCTTCATCCACATTTATTCTGTCTAAATATTTATGGACCATATTACTTTTGAGCCATTGTGGATCATTTGGAGCAGTGTCACTACCATCCCCATTATGGACTTGAGCTCCCCATACTCTTTTGTATACAAAGAGCTGAAGAAGGTTTTTAATACATTTGCCTTGTCTTTGTCCCCAGTCAAGGTTATTTTGTAAAGGGCCTACATGCTCAGACCTTTCTACTACCGGTATTATATTTGAAAAAAAATTGGGGTTTGTCCTGCTATCTTTTGCATCTGTCGTTCGTTTTTGCAGGCTTAATTTTCTTTTGACATATTCTGTTATATTCTTTGATGATATTCTAACGATGATAGTGTTCCTTCTTTTTTATCTTTTATCTTTTTTATATTTTTTTAAAAGCTCTTTTCTTATTATTTATAGCTTTTTTTAACATTGGCCGTTAGCCACATAGGTTTTATTTTCAGCCTGTTATTACCCATGCCAATATATTGTATTTTGCAGTGTGTTCACATAAAGTCATTTTGAAGAATTCCCATTTCTCTTCTGTGTTCACTGATGCCAGTATTCCCTCCCAGTCTAAGGTTTGGATCACACTACTGCGACTTGTCATGCAACTTGTGGCAAACTAAGTTACATGACAATTTGAAACAAATTTATTTCAATTGCACCTATTCTAATCTATGTATCTAAAGTAAACATCTTTAACCAGTTGAGACCCGCGCTATAGCCGAATGACGGCTACAGCGCGGATCTCCTTTGCCGGGACGACGTCTATTGACGTCGTCCCGTGCACGAGCGGCCTGCGTGCCCCCTGAGGGGCGCGCGTGGCGCGCTCTGTGATCGGCAAGTCTATGAGACTCGCCTGATCACCGATCCGAGCAAGGGGTCGATCCCGACCTCTTATCACGTGATCAGCTGTCAGCCAATGACAGCTGATCATGTGATATAACGGAGCCGGTAATTGGCTATTATTCCTCCTCGCGCTGACAGCGCGGGGAGAAAAAAAAGAGCCGATCACCGGCGGCCGTGATCGGGACATCAGTCCCGATCACGGCCAGCCCTGCCAGTGCCCACCTGCCCCCTGCCAGTGCCCACCTGCCCCCTGCTTTGCCACATCAATAAAAAATGTGTCCCCCCTGTCAGTGCCACCCAGCAGTGCCCATAGTGCCACCCAGCAGTGCCCACAGTGCCACCCAGCAGTGCCCACAGTGCCACCCAGCAGTGCCACCCAGCAGTGCCACCCAGCAGTGCCCACAATCTGCCTCAACAAAGGTGCTGCACCCCAGTGCCACATATCCGTGCCCAGCAGTGCCGCCCATCAGTGCCCAGCAGTGCCACCTATCAGAGCCACCTATCAGTGCCACCTATCAGTGCCCATCAGTCCCATCTATCATTGGTACCTATCAGTGCCCCTTAGTGCCACCCATCTGTGCCACCCATCCGTGCCATCTTATCTGTGCCCATCTTTGCCCATCAGTGTCGCCTTATCTGTGCCCATCGGTGCCGCCTTATCTGTGCCTATTAGTGCCGCCTTAACTATGCCTATCAGTGCCCACCAGTGTAGCCTATCAGTGCCCACCAATGCAGCCTATCAGTGCCCACCAGTGCAGCCTATCAGTGCCGCCTCATCAGCGCACTTCAATGAAGGAGAAAAATGACCTGTTTGCAAAATTTTATAACAAACTATTAAACATGATTTATTTATTTTTGCATCTTTTTTAAAATAAAACTCAAAGCTGTAATTAAATACCACCAAAAGAAAGCTCTATTTGTGGGAAAAAAATGATAAAAATTTCATTTGGGTACAGTGTTGTATGCCCGCGCAATTGTCATTCAAAGTGCATCAGCGCTGAAAGCTGAAAATTGGTCTGGGACTGAGGGGGGTTTAAGTGCCCAGTAAGCAAGTGGTTAAAAAACATTCCTGCACTACATTGATGTGATTATCTTGCGACTTATGTGTCATAGAGTGTAGTAAGTCACGTGAAAGTCACACTGGAAAGCACGCAACTTTGGAGTCACACTAGTGTGAACCGAGCCATAGTCTTAGAGAGCAGCCGTCAACCTTGGAATATTTACTCTGTTAAAGTTAAGTGTTTTTATCTTTCCAGTATGAGCTTGTTTACAGCCAATATTAAATGAAATGGTGTTATGGTCACTGCTACCCAGATGTTCTTTTATATGAACATTAGTAATAAGTTCTGCGTGGCTTGAGATTATCAGGTTCAGCAGAGCATAATTTCTTGTTGGGGCCTCTATGAATTGTACCATTTAATTGTCTTGTAATAGGTTTATACATGTTTGCCCTTTACCTGTTCCAGCAGTGTCATTACATACCTAGATCATTTGGCACCCAGGACGGATCCTATATCTGGCACCTCACTGTCCCTCTGCATACCTCTGCATCACCCAATATCTTTGTCGTTATTTTGTACTCCACAACTGGACCCCTTTACATTACACAGCCCCCCCCCCCCCCCCACATTACACAGCACTCTGCACTTCTGGACTCCTTTACATTACACAGCACCCTGCACCTCTGGACCCCTTTACATTACACAACCCCCTGCACCTCTGGACCCCTTTACATTACACAACACCCTGTACCTCTGGACCCCTTTGCATTATACAACCCCTGCACCTCTGAATCCCTTTACATTAAACAACCCTCTACATCCCTTTACATTACACAGTACCCTGCACCTCTGGTCATCTTTACCTTACACACCACGCTGCACATCTGGACCCCTTTGAATTAAACAACCCCTGCACCTCTGGACCACTTTACATTACACACCACCCTGCACCACTTTACATTACACAACCCCATGCACCTCTGTGCCCCTTTACATTACACAACCCTGTGCACCTCTGGACCCCTTTACATTACACAACCCTTTGCACCTCTGGACCCCTTTACATTACCCAGCCCCCCACCCCACAGCCTAGGTGGTCATTTCAACTGCATGAATTTGGGATGAACAATACCAAAGATCTGTGCTTTGCATGCACGCTTCCCCCCTTTTTCTTAGTGGTTCCTGTGAGCTCTGACTTGCCGCCCTGCGGGAGTGGAAATTGTTCCGGCCTCCTATACAGATCCATTTAAACCAAATTCTTGATATACTTTAGTCAGTAGCACAATCCTAGTGATTAGGGTAGTATTCTATCTGCCCCTACCCCATGATTGCTATACAACCTAGTGGATTTTTGGAAGTGGGACACCATCCGTTTGCAATAATGCTGTGTATCATCTCTTTTTTTTAAAAGGAACATGTGATTTAAATAGATCAGCAAGCTCTTATCCAACCCCAGAAGAAGGAAGTAGATATTCTACAAAAAGGAAAAATCTTTTTTTGTGGTTTCCGAAACACGTAGGGCTTTTTCTGCATTATTTATAATCTAATAATTTTGATTATTATGCATTGAACACTGCAGTATTGAGCAAACTGTATTTCTATATTGATATCTCAGTTCCACTTTATGCTTTTAGATGTCCATATTGTTATATATCCAATAAATGTATATATGTTTATACATTTTGTATTTTTCTGACTATCCTGTTTATGATCTCTTGTCCATACTATCCCTGGGGGCATTTTCCTATTTCCAAAAGACAGTATTTAGAAAGTAGTGGTTAATGATTCTAAAGGCCAATACACACGTTTGGACTTTCTGACGGGAAATGTTGGATGCCAGGCTGTTGGCGAAAAATCTAGCTATGTTTATGCTCCATCAGGCAATTTTCTGTCAACAAATGTTGGCTAGCAGGTCTTCAAATTTTCCACCAACAAATGTGTGTTGTTGGATTTTCCGATCATGTGTACACATGTCCGTCGGACAAAAGTCCAAAGTACAAACATGCATGCTCAGAAGCAAGGACAAGCCGGAAGCATTCTGTCTTGTAAAACTAGCGTTCATATTGCCAATATCACATTTGTGATGCAAATTATGAAATCTCTCAATACAGCGCATTCTCTACTTCTTTATATAAGTATAATAATGAAGCTGCTTTACTTGTGATACTGATGGTGTTATTGCAAATACATTTTCAAAGGCTTTTTTTTCTAGTGATATCAAGAATAATATTATTCTTTTTATTTTTTTATTTGGGCAAGTTAACACAACACCATTATCCCGTAGGTTTTAAGATCAAAGATACAACTATGTTAGTGTCCCTTATTAATTTTACATTGTATTATTTAAAATGTAACTGCCTATTCCCAAAATGTAATTTGAAGTAAAACACATAGGGGGTTATTTACTAAAGGAAAATCCACTTTGCACTGAAAGTGCACTTGGAAGTGCTGTCACTGTAGATCTGAGGGGGACATGCAAGGAAAATAAAAAACAAAATTTTAGCTTGTACATGATTGGATGATAAAAATCAGCAGAGCTTCCCCTCATTTCAGATCTACCCCTCAGAGTTAGAGTGACTGCACTTCCAAGTGCACTTGCAGTGCAAAGTGGATTTGCCTTTCGTAAATAACCCCCTATGTGTTTTACTTCAAATTACATTTTTTAGCCAAGTATTAGTCTCCACAATTTTTTTTATTGTGCATTAAAAAAATAAAACATATATGCCAATAGAACTTAACCGAAAAGTGTATTCTATGCATCCAAAAATATAGAAAATATACCAAATCAGAGCACTGAAAGCCTGACCCTCCCCCCCTTCAACCTCTGTAGCAAAGCTGGCAGCACCCATACATCTATCTCCCAAAGACAACATCTGGATATGATGCTGAGCACGTGCACTCAACTTCTTTGACTGACCATGGCGAGGCCTGTTCTGAGTGGAACCTGTCCTGTTAAACCGCTGTATGATCTTGGCCACAATGCTTCTGCTCAGTTTCAGGGTCTTGCCAATCTTCTTATAGCCTAGGTCAGTGATGGCAAACCTTGGCACCCCAGATGTTTTGGAACTACATTTCCCATGATGCTCCACTACAATGCAAGGTGCCAGAGCATCATGGGAAATGTAGTTCCAAAACATCTGGGGTGCCAAGGTTCGCCATCACTGGCCTAGGTCATCTTTATGTAGAGCAACAATTCTTTTTTTCACTCTGAGAGTTCTTTGCCATGAGGTGCCATGTTGAACTTCCAGTGACCTGTATGAGAGAATGTGAGCGATAACACCAGATTTAACACACCGGCTCCACATATCTTTGACAGGTATCTGCACCCCCTCCCCCATGAAAGGTGCCAATTGTGACACCGGAGGGGGGGAGGGTTCCGATCAGCGGAAGTTCCACTTTAGGGTGGAACCCCGCTTTAAGTTATTTTGAGGGGACAGCAAATTTACACTCACTACTTTACATTGTAGCAAAGTGTAATTTCTTCAGCGTTGTCACATGAAATGATATAATAAAATATTTTAAAAAAATGTAAGGGGTGTACTCACTTTTGTGAGATACTATATATATAAATGATAAAGGGTCTAGGATTAAAAGTATAATTTCAGTCTTTGCAGATGACACTAAGCTATGCAGTGGAATAATGTACTTACATGATGTTTCCAACTGACAGACCGACCTCAATGCTCTGTTAATTTGGACAACTATGTGGCAAATGAGGTTTAATGTTGATAAATATAAAAGTTATGCACTTGGGGGCTAAAAAATATGCATGAATCACACATACTAGGGGGAGTACAACTGGGGAAATCCATGGTGGAGAAGGATCTTGGTTGTTCTCATAGTCCATAAGCTTACTGATGGCATGCAATGCAAGCTGTAGTTTCCAAAGCAAGCAAAGTCCTTTCTTGTATTAAGAGAGGGATGGACTCCAGAGAGAGCAACAGGGCAGCCATTGGGGGGGGGGGGGGGGGCAAGCCCATACACATGTACGGGGCCCGGGTGTCCCGAGGAGCACAGACACCCGGGCCCCAACCAATGAGTTCCTGCTGTGGTAGTAAGTAGCAATTGATAAAGCAGGGTGGCCAGCAAGTGAGCCAATGCAGCTCATTTAGGTCCAGCTGCAGGGGGAAGGTGGAGTGATATCATCTGCACTCCGCCTCTCCCTGCAGACAAGATGCTGGTTTGGGCGCCATACCAGTTGCAGTTCATCCGTGTTGACGAAATGCACTGCGTGTAGCCTGCAGGACTGCTCAGTCCTCACTGTAGACTGGTCTGGGGACAATATAGAAAGGTTGTTTTGGAACTTGTTAAGCACATATAAGACAAACATATAGAAAAAATATAGAAATTTAATAGATTAAAATTTTAAATTGAATATATAAAACATTCCTATATTGGATCAATAGAATATACAGACAAAAATGCACATCTGATGTATCTCTACATGTTTCGCCTTTTGTGGCTTCTTCAGGAGATCTTTTACAACAGGCACTGTATATAAGATGATCACTACAATGGAAAATACATATTTCAAAAAATGACAAAAGTAGAAAATACAAATTAATACAACAATCTTTATGTACAGACTTGAACAGAAAATAAAGCACAGTTGATCTGACAATAAAGCACTGATCTGGACACTAACCTGTGTATTCAATAGATGAACTAACACCCTTAGTATGGTTACATATAATGGATCCCTACGGAGTATCAAAGAGGGATAGAAAATGCTAGGAGGAAATACCATGGGTCCATCTGAATATATAAGAATAAAAATATAAAATCTGAGGAGTAGTTCCTTTATGATTAGATGCGAAGGACATTGGTTTGTAAGGAAATGCCTACCTTAAACTGCCCAAACTGAATACATGGAATAGAAGGATAACCTCAAATCCTTGTCAAAGAACCAGCAGGAAAGAAGATTCCTTAAATCAAATAAGCACAGATTCAAAATAGTGTCTGAACAGACTGCATAGGAAAAAATCGATAGGTGATCCAAATACCTATATAGCATTTTCTATCCCTCTCTGTGATACTCTGTAGTGATCCATTATATCTATCCATACTAAGTGTGTTAGTTCATATATTGAATACACAGGTTAGTGTTCAAATCAGCGCATCAATTGTGCGTTATCTTCTGTTCAAGTGTGTAATGTCATATAAATATTGTTGTATTAATTTGTATTTTTTACTTGTATTGTCAAATTTTGAAATATGCATTTTCTATTGTAGTGATCATCTTATAAATAGTGCCTGCTGTAAAGATCTCATGAAGAAGCCACAAAATGTGAAACATTTAGAGCTAAATCAGGTGTGCATATGTGTCTGTATATTCCATTGATCCCATATATGAATGTTTTATGTATTCAATTTAAAGTTTTAATCTATTAAATTTCTATATTTTTTCTATATCTTAATCTTATATGTGCTTAAAAAGTCCAAAACAACCTTTCTATATTCTATACATATTTAAGGGATGTGGCACTGTAACAATTAACTTTTCAACAACCTTGCTCTCAAGCCTTCTTTATGGTCTGGAGACAAGTTGTTAGACATCACAATGGTAAATTGACAATGTTGCTGGATGTGGACCTGTGCTGTGGTTGTCTCTTTACTGGATGTGGCTGTCTCTTTGCTATATGGGAAGTCTCCTTGCTATATGGGGATGCCTCTGTTGGATTGGGCCATCTCTTTGCTAGATTGGGATGTCTCTTTGCTGAATATATGTGGATATCTCTTTGCTGGATGGGGATGTCTCCTTTATGAATTTATGGGGATGTCTCATTTATGAATATATGGGTCTCTCTCTTTGCTGGATTGGGATGTCTATTTGCTGAATATATGTCTTTCCTGGATTGGGTTCTCTTTTCTGAATTTATGTGGCTGTCTCTATGCTGGGTTGGGATGTCTCTTTGCCTGATTGAATTTTTTTTGCTGGATTGCACTGTCTCTTTGCTGAATATATGGGTCTGTCTCTTTTCTGGATTGGGGTGTCTATTTGCTGTAAAAATCATTAGTAAGACTTCATCTGGAATATGCAGTTCAATTTTGGGCACCAGTTCTCAAACAGGATATTGGGGAACTGCAGAAAGTGCAGAGAAGGGCAACCAAACTGATACGAGGCATGGAGGAGCTCAGCTATGAGGATATATTAGAGGAACTGAATTTATTTTCTCTTGAGATGAGGAGATTCTGGGGGTATATGATCAACATGTAAATACATAAGGGCTGGGGTCCATAAAGTGAACTTTATAGTCATCATAGAGGACAAGGGGGTACTCTTTACGTGTGGAAGAAAAAAAGATTTAAGCTTGCAAAAAGGCTTCTTCACAGTAAGAGCTGTGAACATGTAGAATAGACTCCCTCAAGAAGTGGTTCTGTCAAGCTCAGTAGATTGGTTTTGTTTTGTTTTTAAAAAAAAAGCCCTTTATTCTTTCTTAACTGGATACTAGTCTTTATATGTAAAAATTGATCCAGGGAATATCTGATTGTTTTTTGGGTATCAGGAAAGAATTTTTCCTCTACTGGAGCAAGTCGGATCGTGCTTTTTGTTTTTATTTTGCCTCCCTCTTGGTCAACCGTGGGTATGGGATAGTGTTTTGGGATAGTGTATATGGGGGTTTTGATTTGTTTTTTGGTTTTTTGGGTTTAACTGGATGGACTTGAGTCTTTTTTCCACCAGACTAACTGTAACAAATCACAATAGTGTGAAGGCGGCTAAAGGAAAGTACAGCATGCTGCGTTTTTTGGGCACTGAATTGGATATGAACGCACTGCAACTGCATGTAAATGCAATTCCATAAATAAAATTGCACAAAAAAAACCCACACCGCACGTGCACTACAAATACATGCGTGGGATGGAATGATAAAGGGCAAATAAACGGCGGCGGAATAGCAGGCGCCTAGTCATGAATGGGCCCATTGTGAAGCCATTGAGGGGTACAGCACACACACACCCGGATATGAGCTCCTGTGGAGACTCCTCCATGTGTGAGGAAAGCGTTAAGCAGTCCTCTGTGACAGTATGCTAATGATTTGCATGGCAATGGAGGGAGGCAGGCTCTGGAACTGCCAGTATGGCTGCTCCTAATGTGTGTGCAAGGGGGAGTTTCTCTGTTCGCATGTGAATGTGAGGGGAAGAGAGAGAGAGAGCTACTGTAGAGCTGCCTGGGAAAGCGGAGAGGAGTGGACGGAGCAGAGGGGGGAAAAAAAGCGGCTCTGAGGAGAGGAGAAGAGAGGAGAGGAGCTACTGCACCACACAGGAAGACTAGGAGGGCAGAACGGGGGAGTGTGGAGCCATTGAGGAATACACAGAAGACGTGGGGGGGATTGTAGTCAGTGCTGGTGCATTGAGTGCCGGGGCTGTTCGCTGTTGGCGCCCCAGCTGTCTGCCTTTGTGGCTCACATGAGGATTATTTTGCGGCTGGCTGAGGCTGATGACGGGCACGGGAAAATGACGAGGTAAGAGCCGGCACCCCCCCGGCTTATATGTAATGCGGAGCTCATCTCTACTAATCGCCTCCGACCCCCCACAGCTGGAGCACGGTGCCCATTCTGCAGGGACACGGGGGACACGACGTGTGCGTGCTGTGCGTACAATGTGTGTGCGGTGTATACAATGTGTACAGTGTGTGAGGTATATACAATGTGTGTGCGGTGTATACAATGTGTGCGCAGTGTATACAGCGTGTGCAATGTGTGTGTGTGAGATATATACAATGTATACAGTATGTGCGGTGTATACAGCGTGTACAATGTGTGTGTGTGAGGTATATACAATGTGTACGCAATGTATACAGTGTGTGCGGTGTATACAATGTGTGTGGGGGTCTCGGAGCACGCAATAGGGAGAAGGCTCGTACATTGCAGGTGATGTACAGGCAATGCCGGGGACCATCGATCAGGATACACATTAGCAAGCAGTAGTCATCAGAGCCACAGTCTGCATTGCCATTCACCGTCATGTTGTGTGCTGGGTGGCCATTGCCTTGTATCATCATTATTATAGAAAGGATCGCACAACTCCTGAGCCTCGTCACTCCATCCCTTCCAATGACCTTAGAATGCGCAAAATGTGTCGGGGATCAGAGATCAGGGCTGAGCTGTGGTGTCATGGACAGGAGAAGGCATGTTGTCTAATAATAGTCACTGCAACCACCAAACATCCCTCAGAGCAAAGCTGCTCCTTTTATTGGGGCTACTTTACACATTACACTGTCTCTTTTATATGTATCAATCAATCAATCACATCCTTCATCAATGGTTTTATATATTCCTGCAAAAGGTCCCCTGTAAGCAACAGCTATTGCTTTCATTAGGTCTATGGGGGTGAATGACATATTGGCCTGTAGAGTCTAGTCTATAATTCCCAATCACATTATTTATATTGATCAATCACATTCTTTATATTTATTAATCACATTCTTTATAGTTATTACTTGCATCCTTTTATCAATGGTTCTATATATCCCTGCAAAAGCAACATCTAATGGTCCCCCTATAAGCCATAGCTTTTGCTTTTATTAGGTCTATGGGGTGAATGACATATTGGCTTATACAGTCTATATATTTTTATCAATCAGATTATATTGATCAAGCACATTCTTTTTATTTATTACTCACATCCTTTTATCAATGGTTCTCAGGTGAATGACATATTGGCCTGTAGAGTCTAGTCTATAATTCCCAATCAGATTATTTATATTGATCAAACACATTCTTTATATTTATTACATTCTTTATATTGATCAATCACATTCTTTATATTTATTACATCCTTTTATCAGTGGTTCTATTTATTCCTACAAAGGAAAATCTAATGGTCCCCCTATAAGCCACAGCTTTTGCTTTTATTAGGTCTGTGGGGTGAATTACATATTGGCCTGTAGAGTCTACATATTTTATCAATTAGATTATTTCTATTGATAAATCAGATTATTTATAGTTGTCATGTCAATCACATTCTTTATATTTACTAATCACATTCTTTTTATCAGTGGTTTGTATATACTCATTCAAAGCAACAACTAATGCCCCCCCCCCCCAAGCCAGACCTTTTACTGTCATTGTGTCTATGGGGCAAATTACATATTGGCCTGTAGAGTCTATATATTTTTATCAATCAAATGATTTATATTGATCAATCACATTCTTTATATTTATTACTTACATCCTTGTATCAATAGTTCTATATATTCCTGCAAAGCAACATCTAATGGTCCCCTATAACCCACAGCTTTTGCTCTCATTAGGTCTATGGGGTGAACTACACATTGGCCTGTAGAGATAATATATTTTATCAATCAGATTATTTCTATTGATAAATCAGATTATTTATAGTTGCCATGTCAATCACATTCTTTATAATTACTAATCACATTCTTTTTATCAGTGGTTTTTATATACTCATTCAAAACAACAACTAATGTCCCCCCCCCCCCCAACCAGAGCTTTTACTGTCATTGTGTCTATGGGGCAAATGACTTATTGGGCTGTATAGTCTATATTTATCAACCACATTCTTTATATTTATCACATGCTTTATATTCATCAGTCAGGTTCTTTTATACATAGCTGTATGTATTCCTTCAAAACAATTACTAATTGTCCCTCAAGATACAGCTTTTTGCTGTCATTAGGTCTATGGGGTAAATGACACATATTGGCCTGTATAATCTATATTTATCAATCACATTATTTTAAGAATGGTTGAATATATTCCTTCAAAGCAACAACTAATGGTCCCCTAAGCCACAGCTTTTTGATATCATGGGTAAATGACATATTTGCCTAGATATTCTATATTTATCGATCAGATTCTTTATATTTATCAGCTGTATTCTTTATATCTTTGGTTGTATATACTCCTTTATAGCAACAACTTCTGGTCCCCTTAAAAGCTTTTGCATTCATTACGTCTATGGGGTGTCTAATGACACATTGGCGTGTTTATTTTATATTTCTCAATCAGATTCTTTATATTTATCAATCAGATTATTTTATAAATGGTTGTATATACTCCTTCAAAGCAACAACTAATGGTCCCTTAAGCCAGAGCTTTGTCTTTCATTGGATCTATGGGGTAATGACATATTGGTCTGTATAGTCTATATCTGTATACTCCCTTAAGAACGATAACTACTGGTCCCCAAAGATTTACTTTCATTAGGTCTGTGGGGTAAACGGCAGTATTGGCCTTCATTATCTGTATTCATCAATTATATTCATAATATTTATATATACTATTCTTTATATTTATCCATGGCTGTATGTACTCCTCCAAAGCAACAACTATTGGTCCCTTAAGCCATAGATTTTGCTTTCATTGGATCCATTGGGTTACGTTACAAATTGGCCTGTATAGTCTATATTTATCAATCATATTAACAAATTGTTCTTTATACCACCTTCAGAGCAATACCTACTGGTCCCTAAAGCTTTGCTTCCATTAGGTCTGTGGGTTAAATGACACATTGGCCTGGATTTTCTGTATTTATCAATCAGAAAGTTTATATTTATCAGTGCTTGCCTATAATAATTCAAAGCAACAGCTAATGGCCCCTTAAGCCAAAGTTTTTGCTTTCATTACATATATGGGGTAAATGATACATTGGCGTGTTTATTTTATATTTATCAATCATATTGTTGATTCTGTATACCCCTTTCACAGCAAAAAACACTGGTCCCCAAAGCTGGGCTTTCATTAGGTTTGTGGGGTAAATTACAATATTGGCCTAGAGTCTACAGTAATCAATGCTATTTATTAGTTATTATTTATTTAATCACAATTTTTAGATTTATCAATAGTTGCATATACTCCTTCGAAGCAACAACTAATGGTCCCCCTTAAGCCAAAGCTTTTGCTTTCATTATGTTGCTAGGGTAAATGACATATTTGCCTGTTTGTTTTCTATTTATCATTCATATTCTTTATATAATGAATGGTTGTGTTTACCCATTCAAAGCAAGGACAAATGGGTCCTAGGAGCCAACTAGGGTGCATGGCATATTGGCCTTTTTATTTTATATTTATCAATGATATTCTTCATGTTATGAATGGTTGCATGTATTCATTCAAAGCAACAAATAAATAATTGTCCCCTAAGTCATAGCTTTTGCTTTTGTTATGTCTGTGGGCTAAATGACATCTTGGCTTGTTTATTCTATATTTAGCGGCCCTTTTCTTTATATCACCAATGCTATTATTTATATTATTACTGGTTGTGTATATATATATATATATATACTCATTCAAAGCAACAACTAAGCCATAGCTTTTGCTTTTGTTATGCCTTTAGGGTAAATGACATATTAGCCTGTTTATTCTATATCTATCAACCCTTTTCTTTATATTATCAGTGTTATTATTTATATTATTCTTGGTTGTATTCACTTATTCAAAGCAACAACAAATGATCCCTTAGTAAGTCAAAGCGTTTGCATTCATTGTGTCTGTGGGGTAAATGACATATTGGCTTGTTTATTTTATATTTATCAATCCTATTCTTTAGATTATTAATGGCTGTGTTTACTCATTCACAGCAACAACTATAGGGCCAATAAAAGTCAAAGCTTTTGATATTATTAGGTCTTTGTGGTAAATATAATGTTTGCCTATTTAGTCTGTATTTATCAATCCCATTCCCTATATTATCAGTCATGTTATTTTGTATTATTATTGGCTCTATTTACACATTAAAAGTAACACCAACTGATCTCTAAGAGTCCAAGCTTTTGTTGTTATGTCTATTTTATGGGGTAAATGGTCTCTTAACCTTTTTGTTCTATATATATATATATATATATATATATATATATATATCAGCATTATTTTTACCTTACTGTTGCATTTATTCATTCAAAGCAACAACACATGGCCCTTTGTCAAACATTTTTGCTTTTTTTATGTCTTTATGGGGTAAATATCCTATTGGTCTGTTTATTCTATATTTTTATCATATTCTTTATATTATTAATAATTTTCTATATCATTAATGGTTGTATTTACTCATTCAAAGCAGAAAATAATGGTCCCCCAAAGAGTAAAACATTTTGGCTTTCATTATGTCTACTTTATGGAGTAAATTACTTTTTAACCTATTATATATTTATCAGTCGTATTCTTTATACATCACAATTTGCTTTTCACTTAATGCCTTTGTAGCCGGCGGTTTCTTTATAAATATTCTTATTTGGCTTTGCCATTTTTAGCTCTTCTCTGTCGGTAAATAAATTCTAGACGTCCCAATCCTTGAAGGAAGAGGTTAAAGCACAAACCCCACCTCCAGCACTATTCAAATTGCTTTTCGTCGTGTGATTGTATTTTTCTGTTTAATATTAATATGCGGCATCCCATTTTTCAGTACAAATGATGTGTGAGATGCACATCTATTAAGATCTTCCACAGTTCACCCAGCACAGCAATACCTCATCAGTGCACAATTTCATATGTGGCCAGGGTGCTGCTGAAGTTTGGGGGAAAAAAAAATCAAAATTGGAATATAAAGAAGAGCGAGAAGCTGCATTGCTGAAACCAAAAAAACAATAAATTATAATGTGCCTGCTTATACTATGGAAATATATGGGCTACAGCTGGTAAATATCCAGTATATGAACACTGTGTGGTATGTTTAGGTTTTGCTGTGGTAATCTAGAAGGGTTTTTTGGGAGGATAGACTGTGCCAGTTATGTAGCAGCACATGCATGTAAATATCTATTACGTTTGTTTTGTTTTTAACAGGAATGTTGCTGTAGTGCAGATGTACAACTGAAAATTCAAAGTTGTACGATAATATAAATGCAGGGTATATAGAGATGGTCAAAGGTGAAGAAAATAAATCGTCACATTTGCAGTACTGCAGGATTGTTAGCAAGCGCTTTCCAAGTTAAAACACATTCTAAATTCATTAATAGCATTTATTACATCTAAAAGATGTACGTAAAATTGTCTTGGCATAAGTGGGCTTGGATGTGCTGGAAGTTATTGCATGCCATAGTGAGTTTAAATTAGTGTTCAGAAGTATCATGGAGAGCTTATTCTCAACACTCTGTTATGCTTGATCCTGAACAATAGATGTAGAATGGTACGGTGGTTAGGACTGTTGTTCTCATTTTTTTTTAAATATGGTGGATTGCTGTTACAGGAAGCAGTAATAGTCTGGCAGTAGCAGTATAGCAGTGGTTCCCAACATCATTTCTTCTATTCAGCTGGCCATAGACGGTTTGAATCTTGGCTGGTTCAACAGGAACTGGCCGAGTTTTGAACCATGTGTGGGCAGGCTGAATGTACTCAAGGTGATCGATCGACTTGGGTACACCCAGCCTGCCGCATTTTACATGTGATTATTGCTAGAGACTGTTATAGCTGCTAGCAATAATTACTGTGTTCTCCCGGCAGGGACCGCTTCCCCTGGCCCCCCAACCAGCAGAACACAATGGCTCTGTGGGAGGGATCCTGCCATCAACGCTGACCCGTGGTTGCAGGAAAGAAAATCGCTCCATCTATGGCCGGCCTTAAAGAGGATCTTCACCTTGTAAACAAAAATGTAAACGTCAGCAGCTACAAATACAAACTTACACTTACCTGCCCCTGGATGCAATGATGTCCTCACCCGACCTGGTCTTCGGGCAGCCGACTGTTACTTCTTGTGACCTCACAGCTGCCCACTGCAAATGTGTGAGCCACGCTGTGAATGGTCCCACAGTCTCCTGAGACCTGTGATGTCTCCCAAGAGGCTGCAGGGGAAGGGGGGGTGGGTGAACATCCGCTCAGGTTGCCGCAGTTATTCGACCACAAGTGGAAGTGGGTGCCTGGCAAAATCAAGTACCCACTCCCCACCCCCTTTTTAAAAAAAATGACATTCCAAATATGAGAAAGGAGGAGGAAAAGCAGAACTCTTGGGTGAAGTTCCACTTTAGGTACTCTCCGACAGGTCATATTTTCAGGATTTCTTTCATCTTACACAGGTGCTTTAAATCAATGTCGGTGTTTTAGTATGTGACAGTTATTTTATATAAGGAACATGCTCAAAACTTGGCCTGTTGGGGGGTACTTGAGAACCGGTGTTGGGAGCCACTGTTCTATGGTAAAGCATCAGATACAGTAAGCATGGTTCTTTTTCCTTTATTATTATTAAAGTGACCTCGTCTGTATGGCCTGCTGTAGACTACAGTTGATTACTGCATGTTGACTGCAGGACTGTACTCTATATTATTATGCGCTCTATATTGTTGCTTGCCTCTGTTCCCATTCACTGTGGTAGTCTTTCACTTGACTCTTTGCATTCACTGTCCAAGCGAGACAAACCAGATTGGAGAGTAAACAGGGCTCTGTAAGTGCTTAAGGGATTTGATGAGCAATGCATGTGAGGTGTCAGCCTGTCAGTTTTCAGGTGACGTGAAAAGGTAAACAGGCATTCTTGTGGCTGTGTGTGAGCAACATGAGACATTGAAAAACTTGTAGTCACTGACTCCATGTGATCTCAACTGTTTAGAACGGCACAGATAAACAAGTTTGTCTTACATTTGTGTGCTTTTGCTTGTGTGGACTAGCTCCATCGCTTGTATCACATCATAGAAGTTTCTTTACAATAGGTAGTATTTAAAAGGCTTTATTAAAAAAGCAAAACAATGCAACTGTTGTACAGTTTTAGCTTGTGTAATTAACATGTTTATTTGTATTAAGTTTTTATTTGGATAAAAACTTGCATGTGGGCTGTGTAAAGTGGCTAACTCCTTGCATGAGATTCTTCCCCTAAGTGTCTTAATGTTTTACTGTAAATAGATCAACCACTTCATGGTACACTATAGAGAAAAGTTATGGGCAACCAAATATTTCTTCACCTCCTGCTAAAATAGATCTGCCCCTGACAGCTAGATACTACCTCAAGAATGATGGGTATGGGGATATCCTTTGTGTCACTTAACCACTTATGGACTGCTGTACGCTGATATACGTCCTAAATTTGAAGAGGAATATCGTTGTTATGGCAGCAGCTTGCTGCCGTAACCTTGGTATCCTCTTGGCCAGCGGTCCGCTTTTTGATAAGAGTGGTCTCTGCAGCTCTGATTCACCACAAGATCACTTTTATCGGTGGCGGGAGTGGGCCCCCCGCGCCCCAGTGCCTTCCACCGCTTACCAGAGCCATCGGCAGCGGCGGAGATGATCGGATGTTGCCCCTTGCTGGGTATGGAGACGAGTGATGGGAAGATGGCCCCCATCCGTCTCCATAACATTGCAGGGCAGAAGCAAAACGTCACTTCCGCCCATAGCGCTTAAAGGGCTTTTTTTTTTTTTTTATTCCATTTTTTAGTTTTATTGCATTTTAGTGTAAATATGACATCTGGGGACTTTTTGACCTCAGCTCTCGTATTTAAGAGGTCCTGTCATGCGTTTTTTCTATGACAAGGGATGTTTACATTCCTTGTAATAGTAATAAAAGCGACACATTTTTTTTTAAAAGAACAGTTTAAAAATAAAAAAGAGGTAAAACAAATAAGATTTTTTTTTTTAAACGCGCCCTGTCCCGCCGAGCTTGCCTGCAGAAGCGAGTAGCGCCTGCATATGAAACCACACATGTGAGCTTGTCACCAAGATAAGTAGACCGAGAGCAATAATTCTAGCCCTAGACCTCCTCTGTAACTCAAAACATGCAACTTGTAAAAAAAATGTAAATGTCTGACATGTTGGGTATCAATTTACTTGGCATAACATTATCTTTCATAATATAAAAACAAACTGGGCTAACTTTGTCTTATTTTTTAATTCAAAAAGGTGTATTTTTTCCAAAAAAGTGCACTTGTAAGACCGCTGCGCAAATACAGTGTGCCAGAAAGAATTGCAACAACCGCCATTTTTTTCTCTAGGGTGTTAGAAAAAAAAGTATAATGTTTGGGGGTTCTAAGTAATTTTCTAGCAAAAAAAAACTGTTTTTAACTTGTAAACAACAAATCTCAAAAAGAGGCTCGGGCCTTAAGTGGTTAATGTGGTTGTAAGCCCTTACATATACCCAGTGATGTAATCGGCCTCAGGTGATACACAAAGAATAATATACATTAGCTGTACCTGTTTATCTGAAGTCTTCTCTTCTCTACATCTGTTTAACCACTTCAGCCCCGGAAGAATTGGCTGCTTAATGACCAGGCTATTTTCTTTGCTACAGCACTGCGTCGCTTTAACTGACAATTGTGCAGTCATGTGATGTTCTAACCAAACAAAATTGACGTCCTTTTTTCCCACAAATAGAGCTTTCTTTTGGTGGTATTTGATCATCTCTGTGGTTTTTATTTTTTGTGCTATATACAAAAAGAAAAGCGACAATTTTGAAAAAAACACAATATTTCGGTTTTTTTCTGTACTAAATGGCTTCATTTTTTTTTTTAAAAAAAAGCTAATTTTTTCCTCAGTTTAGGCCAATATGTATTCTTCTACATATATTTGGTAATACAAATCACAAAAAGCATATATTGATTGGTTTGCACAAAAGTTATAGCGTCTACAAAATAGGGGATAGATTTATGGTATTTATGGTATTTTTATTATTATTATTTTTTTTTTACTAGTGATGGTGGCAATCTGCAATTTTTATTGAGACTGCGACATTGTGGCGGACACTTTGGACACATTTTTGGGTCGATTGACAATTTTACAAGGATCAGTAAAAATCCACTGTTTACTGTATAAATGTCATTGGCAGGTAAGGGGTTAACACTATGGGGCGATCAAGGGGTTACCTGTGTTCCTTAGGTGTGTTCTAACTGTGGGGGATGGGACTGACTATAGGAGATGAGAGATCGTGGTTCTCAGCCTGTAGGAACTCATGATTGATCTCTCCTCTCCTCACAGAACTGGAATGTGTGTGTTTACACACACATGTCCCTGTTCTGCATCTTGTGCAGGCGATCACTTGTGGCCAGCGGTCATCGCGACCGCTGGTCATGAGCATTGGCACCCCCGATGTGCAGCAGGTGCGTATGTGGGATATGCTGACCTGCCGCAGTATAATGACGGCAAGTGGTTAAAGTCCAGTATTTATAAAGCTTGTCTGAGCTGTCAGATAAAAGGGGGCAGAGAGCTGAGATTGCACACTGCAGAGCTCAGTAAAGAGAGATCTGAGAGCTGATTGGATGGAGAGGACACCCTCCCCTTTACACAGGACCAGAGCTGAGGCTGTCAATCAGCTGGAGTTTCTTCCTCTGTCACCTTTTTTTCTCTTGGTGTCAGAAAACTTGTCAGAAGTGATTCACCCTCCCTTGCTCGCTCCTGAGAAGGACTATAACATAATGTGCAAACTCACTCACCGCATTCGCGGTAAAGTGCTGCTTGTTTTAGCGGTGTTTTACCACTGTTTTTTGGCCGCTAGTGGGGTGCTTTTAACACCAAAGAAGGGGTTAAAAACTCCTGTGTTTCGGTGCTTCCGAAACGCTTTTCAGGTGCTGCCCATTAATTGCAATTTTCATACTGTATACAGCGCTCCCAACCTGCCCCACAGATGCTGTTTGCAGGACTTTTCTGAACTTCCCACAAGTGCACCGACTGGGTGTGAAAGCACCCATTACAGAGAATGGGAGGCAGTTTTCAGGCGCTTTGCAGGTGCTATTTCTAGCACTAAAACACCTGAAAACTGCCTCAGTGTGAAAGGGGCCATAATGATCTGGCACGCAGTAAGAAAGGTTGGTGCAAAGATCTATGGGATTTATGACGGCAAAGGTATGGGCACTGCTTATTAAAGCAAACAGGAAGTGAGGGGGAAAGCGAAGGTCAAGAGCACTTGGGAATCACAGATTTTTCTTGAAAGCACTGTATGTAATCATTTGAGGCAAAAAACATGTATTTTGGTGTTGTGTATGGTATGTTAAGGCCTTGGTGTTTGTGTAGAGGTGTATGGTTTAGTTTTCGCTTTAATTACACAATTCGCTGCAGTACTGGAATGCACAAGAATCCCACGACAGCTGTGCACATATATAGTACATCTGTTCCTTCACTCTTCACCCTAGGAAAGTGAGGGATTGGGATCCACTGACAGGGAGAGTCTCCAACAAATTGGAAAATCTCCTTGTGACATGGCAAATGGCTGTAACTGCTCAAGGCACTCAATGTTTCCCAACAGTCCCAGAAAGGAAAGCAATAACACTTAGATTGCATTTACATATGTGATGTGTGGTTCGTGCAGAGTATGCTAACACATGGGTTTCTGTGGGCTGCCATGTGCCATCATTGATTTTGAATAACTGTTTAATGTATATTTACAGCACGTGACAATGAACCTGCATTATAGAACACTGCTCGGCTTTGGATACAAAGATGCAGGGTACACATTGGTACACATTGCTGTGCAGTAACAGACTATTCATAATGGACATTTTTTTTTTTTTTGGTACCTTAAAGTTCAAAGTGTAGCTACATACAGAAGATAGATGACCTAGTAAACGGAACCTACAAACACACAGGTCTCAGTTTTCTAAATGATTAGGTGACCTTTAGTGTATTTGTGCACTCGTACCCAGCCAGGCAGCTGGTATTTTGAAAAAGACCCGAGCAATGGTGCCTTCTTATTTCTTTCATAATAGGTGTACTTTAGGGTTTATTCCGTCCAGATTTTACCTGAAGGCTCTGTGTACTGTGTTTCCAGTACAGAAGTAGAGTTGCAGTGTGTATAATGTTGGCCTACCTATTAACCAATAATACCCTATAAAGGCTGGCCATTGCCCTCTTGTTACAGTTTATAACCTCAAACAATAAAAATGTGTTCTTGTGAGTGAAACTCTAAAATCACCTACTAAGCAGAATAATGCAGACAAGTGCAAGGTGCAATAATATGATAGGGAAAAAAATATAAATAGTTTACTCAAAAATCATACATGACAAACGTGTAGTGCAAAATATAACTGCACAGAGCAATAAAAACACCAAGAATGCAAAATTGATTTGTAGATGATATTAAATGTAATCCTATTAAGGGAATTCCACTTGTTTGATATGATTAAGGCCGGATTCACACCATCGCCGGATAGCTGTTGCACAGCAGGAGTCCAGTGTAAGGTACATGTTTTTCCAGCAAATCGCATCGGACCTTCTGCAGAGATAGGTGAACCGGCTCCATAGAGAGCCAGTCACATTCTCCTGCTATGCGAATTGGACTCACATTCAAATCACATAGGTGTGAACCCAGCCTAAACAGTCCAAATAATACACCCTGATATGTGCAGGGAAGACTCCAAACTTCACACAGCAGTGTTTAACCATTTGAGGACTAGCAATGCACTCTTAGTGATAGTCCAACTTATTGAACACATTTTCACGTTTTAGGGTGGGCCATGAATGTTGATTAAAGCTGCCTATACAATAAGAATTGTGTTTGAAATTTTTAATTTTAACCACTTGCCTACTGGGCACTTTCACCACCTTCCAGCCCATAGCAGCTTTTAGCGCTGTCACACTTTGAGCCCTGGTTCACATTGCAGCGATTTGGCATGCAATTTGACATGTCAAATTGCATGCCAAATCGGCAGCTATTGCCAGCAATGGTATCGTCCGAATCGGTGCGGCACTTCATTTGCGGCGCTGCCCAGATTCCCAAATGTAGTTTCTGTACTACTTTTGGTGACTTACCAAAAGCAGGAGAAAAATGCATGACCGTTAAATCCTATGAAACTCTTCACAGTTGCATTTGTAAAAGTCCTGCATGCTGCATGTTTGGTGTGGTTAAAAAACAAACAAGAAAAAACATCACATTGAAATTAATGGAAAACACAGCAAAATGCATCAAAAACACACCTGCTGTTGCATTTTTGGTGCGTTTCTTTATTCACATCCTTTTTTTCAGACTTGCAAAATGCACCGGAAACACAGCAAAAACACATATGCGTTTTTACAGCGTTGTGGAATGGAGCAGTAGTCAGAAGCCCTGTGTTTTTAATTGATATGTTGGGGTTGTCCACCGGAGGATCGTTGTTTTAGTTGAGGTTTCGTTACATATTTTGGATTTGTATGTTCAATAAAAGAATATGTATCATTTTAGTGTTACATAGTAGTGCAGATGTTTTTCATGTGTAAGTATACAGTATTGATTCCCACTATGTTTACTTTAATATTCTGTTTTTGTAATAAAAGCTGGGTAGTGTGGCTTTAGTCAAATCTAAGAGTATTCCACATTTTTGAGGGTATGTGATGATGTTTTATCGATTTCTGTATGGTCACTGTGCATTTCATTTGTGTTGTGGTTGTAACTGCCTATTTGTAAAATCTGCTATATTAATTTCAGTGGGAATCATAAATACAAGGGCATATTTCACAAAATAGGATGTCTGCTGTGTGACAGATGAGCTTTGTGTAGGTACCCAATGACAATAACAAAGTAAAATATAGTATATTATAGTATAGTATATATACCCTGCTGGAGCCCACCATTTTCACTGTTATTCAATCTTACAATCTCCTCTACCATGTATTACTCTTTTACTAATCCACAGTAGTCCTTGGTAATCATGAATGCTCATAGTAATGGTGGTCATATACCTCCTGATGGCTGAAAGTATTGAGAGATATTCATGCGTTACAAATCCATATTCATGTGGGGGCAATAATGAGATCTTGAGAAACTGGAAGACTCTGCCAAGTCTGTTCTAAGGCAAAGAGAACTGCTCACAGATCAGTAAATCCACAGCAATGGGATGGAGTTCAACTTTTTCCTGACTTGACTTCAGTAGACAGAAATGTAATATGCTGCTGTGAGATACTGCACTTTATACATTATTATTAACCTCAAAATAATTGCACTGGAGTCCTCGGTTGTTTCCAGTTAAATATTTGTTTTTAACTCCAGAACTTGCACTAATCTACTAAAGGAATCATTTTGGGCACTGCCACTTTAAGGCCTCTTTCACACTGGGGCGGGAGCAGCGTCGGCGGTAAAACAGCGCTGTTTTTAGCGACACTTTACCGTCATTTTAGCAGCGGTATGCGGTCACTAGTGGGGCGCTTTGCCGGCGGTATAGCCGAGCTGATTTCAATGGGTAGGAGCAGTGAATACACCGCTCCTTCACGGCTCCAAAGATGCAGCTAGCAGGACTTTTTTCATCGTCCTGCTAGTGCACCACTCCAGTGTGAAAGCCCTCCGGCTTTCACACTGGAGTGAAAGGGGCCAGATTTTTTCAGGCGCTATACAGGCGCTATTTTTAGTGCCTTAGGCCGCGTACACACGGGCGGACTGTTCGCCCAACTTTGTCCGCTGAACAGTGTTTCAGCGGACAGTCCGCTCGTGTGTGGGCTTCAGCGGACAGTTTCAGCGGACAGTCTGACGAACAAAGTTTTTCGGAATTTCCGTAAGACAGTCCGCTGAAACTTGGTTTCAGCGGACAGTCCGCTCGTGTGTAGGCTTGTTCGACAAACTAAGTTTCGCGCATGCTCAGAAAGGATTTACACGGCGAAGGTTGCATTGCAGTGTATTGGACGTCGAATTTCTCGTCCCGTCGTACGTGCCGTTCACGTCATCGCGCACGCTTTCAGAGGACTGTTCGTTCATCGTGTGTGGTCAAGTCCGTTCATGCAAATTTTGAGCGGACTGTTTGTCGGATTGTTTGACGAACAAAGTTGGGCGAACAGTCCGCCCGTGTGTACGCGGCCTAAGACTCCCTTCACCTCTCCGATGATACTGTACACATGTTTAGCAGAAATTAGTTTGACTATTTAGGGCTAGTTCACACCACAATTTCCGCATTCTGGATACATTCTTAATGCACTCTGGTGAATTATTTTCTTCTTTTTTTCTTCATCTCAGTTCAGGACAAGTTTGCTTTTAATGCATTTTGCATCGTTCCAGATGGTTTCCCTACAGAAAAAATGCTGCATGTTCTACTTTTGTTAACTGGACTGGAACAAGTTGCACTGGTGTGAACGAGGGCCATTGGAAAGCATGGAAAACACTGTGCATTTTTGACTCAGATTAAAAACACTGGACTGCATCTGGTGTGAACCAGCCCCTAGTTTTAATTTTTTGTATTTTTTTTCCTATGGTAGCCTATTCATTTTGAATGGGTTGACAATGCATCCCAATGCACAAAATATCAGACAGAAACCTTTTGGGGTATTTAACCACTTTCAGACCGGACCAATTTGCTGGTCAAAGACCAGACCACTTTTTGCGATTCAGCACTGCGTCGCTTTAACTGACAATTGCGCGGTCGTGCGACGTGGCTCCCAAACAAAATTGACGTCCTTTTTTTTCCCACAAATAGAGCTTTCTTTTGGTGGTATTTGATCACCCCTGCGGTTTTTATTTTTTGCACTATAAACAAAAATAGAGCGACAATTTTGAAAAAAACGCATTATTTTTGACCTTTTGTTATAATAAATATCCCCCAAAAATATATAAAAAAACATTTTTTTCCCTCAGTTTAGGCTGATACGTATTCTTCTACATATTTTTGGTGAAAAAAATCGCAATAAGCGATTATTGATTGGTATGCGCAAAAGTTATAGCGTTTACAAAATAGGGATAGTTTTATAGCATTTTTATTAATAATTTTTTATTATTTTTTTTTTTACTAGTAATGGCGGCGATCTGCAATTTTTATTGTGACTGCGACATTGTGGGGGACCCATCGGACATTTTTGACACATTTTTGGGACCATTGTCATTTATACACTAATCACTGCTATATAAATGCAGTGATTCCTGTGTAAATGACACTGGCAGTGAAAGGGTTAACCAGTGGGTGGCAGTGTAGGGGTTAAGTGTTCCTAGGGGTGTGTTACTAACTGTGGGGGGTTGGGCTTTCATTTAGTGTACACTGATCTCTGCTCCAATCACATGGAGCAGAGATCAGCGTCACTAGTTGCTAGGCAGAATGGAAAAATGTTGTTTACACAGCATTTCCTCCATTCGGCCGCTCCGTGAGACGATCGCGAGTCCGCGGGTCCCGCGACCGGACTCACGGGGGTCCCGACCAGTGCGGGAGCGCGCCGCCGGCGGGCGGCATCGAATATTGGACGTACCTGTACGCCAATATGCCTGCCCGTGCCATTCTGTCGATGTACATCGTCGTGCGCTGGTCGGGAAGTGGTTAAATTAGACGTAGGCTAAAACCTGAAGATTCTCTTTTAGGGAAGCACCTTCCTAAAGAATAGCTTCACTGTGGATATATTACTTTGTTATGAAATATGTACAAGGATTATTGACTTGTTCTAGATACTGCATGTATGAATTTGTATCAGGGTATCAAGAACAGATTCAATCATACAGTTTGTAGTGTACATAGATTTGCAAAACAATGTGATAAAGAAATATTCTTGAACTTTGTTTTATCTCATGGTTACTGTGAAATTGTGTGAATGCATTAATGCAGTGCATGTTATCTCTGCTTGCAGAGCTTGGATTCATTGAATGAGTCTACCAAAAATTTTAATATTGCAGAATATACAGCCCCATGCTCCATTTCATGCTGAATAAACTAAATTTAACAATGTATCTTAAATAGAAAACTATCTTTAGATAGATTTTTACTCCAAAAGCATTTTATTAAAATAAATTTGATAGAAATCAAAAAAAATTGATTTAAATAAGGATCAGCTTTTTAAAAAAAATCATTGATCCACCCTCATTTGTATGTGAAATTGGGAAATATGTTGTTAAAAAAAAAAAAAAAAAAAAAAAAAAAAAAAAAATATATATATATATATATATATATATATATATATATATATATATATATATATATATATAAAATATATACACGTTTTAGATTGTAAGCTCCCACAAGCAGTGCCCTCTGATTCCTCTTGTACCAAATTGTAATGTAACTGTAATGTCTGCCCTCATATTGTAAAGCGCTGGCAAGCTGTTGGCGCTATATAAAACCTGTATAATAATATATAGTGCAGGAGTATTATTGAGTTATTAGCCATTGTGATCTCCTGCATTAGAATAAGGCATCCATGCACTATTCTCTGCCTACAGCAGTGCTGATGTCTTTTTCTTATAGGGTACTGGCTGATCTTATGCAAAACACCATCGTAGTCTATGAGGAAAATGTGAGACTGAGATGAAATTTCTGCCTGGATTCTTTTCAGCACTCTGAACAGTACAGAGAAGATATTTGTACTGTAGCATTGTATACAGGCACTTGTTCTCCTTCATCGGTATTATCAGATATATGTTTTCCTAAATAACATAGTATAAACATCTTATATACTCACAGAAAGGCATATTATGTGTTCTCATTTTCTGCACATTCTTATGTATACAAAGAATACAATATTAGATGTGATTGAGCTCAAATTTCATATACTGTAAATAGATGGTTCATGGACAAATGCATACAAGCCATATCAAGAAATCCATGTACATTTCATGATTGTGCTAACAACTTGCAATAGCTACATCAATTGAGGTAATGTCATATGATGAAACCTCTGCAGAATGCATTGTATTGTTTTTTATTTCACCAGAGCTAGTTGGTAATTGAGGTTCAGTAAAAACTGTGATCTGATAAAAATTTTATGCAAAAATGTTAAACATGTTATTTTGAGAATGGCAGAAGTGACATGGAAACTGATAGCATTTCAGGCCCATTCACACTGATGACTTACAGCAACACGTGGTAAAATGCGCATTTGTTACTTTTTACGGCAACACATATTTATTGCATAAATCAAGGTGTGCTGCCTGCAGTGATATTCGTTTTAAATGGTTAATTAGAGCTAGGGACCACGCTGGACTGGTTAGATTCTTTTTAGTCATTATTTTGTAGTTCTGCGGAGTGGATGTTCAGGGCTGTCTTTAAGGCAGGGCAAAAGGGTCAGCTGCCCTGGGCCTTGTCATTGTTGTGGGGCCCAAAGCAACTGCCTCATACTTGCCAACTATCCCAGTTTAAATTCCATTGTCCTTTGAACATTTAGTCCTGTGCCGTGTCCTGATATCTCAGTGTGAAGTGCTGATACTAATGCTGCCCATCTCTGCCCATTGTTGTGTACAGATAACTCAACTCACCTGCAAACCCTGTGTTTTCATGTAAATAACCAGCATTCATATGTAAATAGCGGCAACATTCATATGCAAATTAATGCGGCTGGCGACATTGATATGTAAATAAAGGCAGCATTCATATGTATATAATGCCCCCCTGCAGTGAGGATATGATGTGCTGTAACCTCTAGCAACCAATCAATGAGCAGTATTACTGTACAGTAATCTCTAGCAACCAATTAACAAGCAGAAATCATTTGCTTTAACCTCTAGCAACTAATCAGTGAGCCGTAATGTGTGCTGTAGCTTCTAGCGACCAGTCAGTAAGCAGTAATGATATGCTGTAACTGCTGGCAACCAATCGCAACCTGATCTGATACAGTACACTGATTTTAAGTGTAGCTGCTATTTATTGTATGTCTCAGAGCAGGTGGAGAGTGAAATTGCATGGGTCCAATCAATATTAATGACAGCCCTGGTGATGTTAAATTCCTTTTGGGGAATGCAACAATATTCAAAAGGAGGGCTGGCGGGGGGAGAGAGAGAAAGTAGCACCCGGTGTCCAGAGTGATACCACACTTGAAGAGAGGATAACAATCATTTATTGAAAGTCAGGAGTGTATAAATCAAGCCAACGTGTTTCAGGGAAATTTACTCTTTTCTCAGGGGTAACGTGCATACAAAAACAAAAAACATAGAAACCTAAACATAAGGGATATATTGTATACAACAAATAGTATAGTATATCCCCCTCCTTTATCATTTTCACCACCTGCAAGCTCTCCTTGCTCCTTCACAACTTCCCATCCCTTTTCCTACAAAATCGCTCATCTCCACCTTAAATCCTTACTCTCTATTCTCCAGGACACACCACTCCTTAGCTGCTGCAACTTGTGTTCACTCTAAAGTGTAACCTGTTTTCATCTCCCTGGAACTCCTCAGATCCTTGCTCTCCTGACCACCCTACTACACTGCTTACCTTCTGTTACCTGTGGCCTTTCCCGCAACCTGTCATCCCTCTCACTCAGAAAATATCTGGCAATTTCCCTCTCTTTCTGCTATCTATTCTAATGGCTGCTCCACTAAACTACTACCCTGTTTCCCCTAAAATAAGACCTAGCGTGATTGTCGGTGTTGGCTGCAATATAAGCCCTACCACCCAAATAAGCCCTACTCTGTTTCCTCAAAAATAAGCCCTACCCTGAAAAGAAGACCTACAAGGACTTTAACTAGGGCTTATTTGGGGGGTAGGGCTTTTATCGCAGCCAACACCGACAATCACGCTAGGTCTTATTTTAGGGGAAACAGGGTATTGTCCTGCAATCTATGTCTGCTCCACCACAAAAGGTCATCCAACCCACTAACATGTATCTCAATTCTTCTGTTCATTATTGTTCAGTCTCTGGGGCACGCCACAACTTTCCTTATCTCCCACAACCTGTGTTTGCTCTTTTGCAGCCTGTTTTCCTTTCCTTTGACATATTGCTAAAATTCTCAGTTCCTTACTGTTCAATTCACCTGAAAGCTTCTCTACTCTTCTCACCTTCTGACAGCTGTATCTGCACTTCTACATCTCATTCGTTTATTAACTCCTCAGTTCCGTAATGTCTGGCTACAACACTACTCCTAGTAGTTTAAATTTCAGGACAGTAAGACCTAACTAAGGTCATGTGTGTTGTACTTCACATTGAACAAGAAAATCTGTTATATATGTTATAGGAATTGCACATGGCAGTCAGTAATGAGATATAGAAGTTGTTTTACTAAAGGCAAATAGACTGTGTACTTTGCAAAGTGCAGTTGAATTCTGCAAGAGCAGTTACTCCAGAGCTTAGTAAATGAGCAGAAGCTCTGCTGACTTCTTCAAACATCCAATCATATGCAAGCAAAAATGCTATATTTATTTTCTTCCTTTCACGTGATTGGGTATTCTTTTCAAAATGAACCTCATTTATGAAGTCCTGGAGCAACTTCATTTTGCAAAATGCACAGTCTGCCTTTAGTAAATCACCCCGATAAGCCTTAGTGCAGGGTTTTAGTTAGACAAAGCAAGCTTCCACACATGAAGCTTCTACTGTTCTTTCTCTTTAGTTCTGTTCACATATTTCATGTTTATTGGTAACTAGAAATAGTCAGTTCACTAAAAAATGCATTATTTAACAGATGCATAAATTATTTGTTTTCCGATATTAAAGTGGAGGTCCGCCCACCGCTGCAATAATGAAAAGCCAGCAGCTGCACTTACTGCAGCTGCTGATTTTTAATAATAAGCCAGAAAGCTCCAATCCGAATCACAAACCAGGAGGTTTTTTTCTTGTCTCTAAACACTAAGCTGAAAATATGCCTGTAATGGTCCTAATGTGCATGGACACATAGGATAACATTAAGCTGCTTCTGCAGTCAAAACACAAAACTCCAGTAGAAGCGGTGGTTTTTATTTTTTAAACCACTGTGCATGGACCCTAACACTGCACTACAGGAAGTATAGCTCTGTAAATGAATACAGTAATAGACATAACAAAATCTGTGCTGCGCTATTAATAAAAGAAGTCATTAGTGATACATCCAAATAACCAATGATCAATTATGTAATTATAAATCCATAGAAAAAAATGAAGTGCTGCAAGTTCATAAATTAAATCCAGTGACTGATTGAAGGGATTTCAAAGCATCAATAAATGAGTAGTGCAAAAAACAAAAACAAAGTGCTTGTTCTCACTTCCATCATACAGGGATACAGGGAGGACACAGGGAGAAGTTACTTACCTTGTCCCCTGGATCCAGCGATGTCCTCCCCGCTGTGTGATCAAGTCGTCCTCCGCTCGATTCACACAGTGCCCGAATGCTGCCGATCTCCGTTCCCTGCGATGTTACGGCGCACGGGAGCAGAGATCGCGCCAAACTCAAAAAAGTAAAAACACACACAGCACTGTAATCTTACAGATCACAATACTGTATACAAAAATGACACCCCCTTTGTCCCTAGTGGACTGTGCAGTGCCCTGCATGCACTTTTATATTATAAATACTGTTTTTTTTCTGCCTGGAATTTGGAGATTGTCCATAGCAACCAAAAAGTGTCCCTTTATGTCAAAAGTGATTTTAGACCAACTAGAAAACAGCGATAATAAATTAGAATCACTTGCAGAATTGAGCGATAGCGATTTGTGGGGAAATTTTTCATCAAACATTAAATCTAATGACAGCGACAATTCTGCAAATGAGCAAATTTCAGTGTTTTTGGATTTGATTACATTATTGAATAATTTTTATTATTATTTATTATATTATAAACTTTATCATACCCGGGATGTCTAATAGACTCTGGTTTGAACAGATTTAAGAGAGTTATTCCTAAGAATTACAGGACTACAATATAAAACGCCAAATTTCCATGCAAAATAATTGTACCGCTTTCAGCACCTAAAACCAGAACGAATCATACCGCCAGGGAGGTTAAAGCCTCATGTACACTGCTGCTGGTAAACGGACGTTTAGAGGCAGTTGGCTGCTTTTTTCAGCTGCCCCTTCACTCATCCAATGTTATCTTATGTGTATGTGTACACAGGTTTTAGGCAGTTGCGTTTAGAGGCCTTTTTTGAAAAGCACAACAATGAGGTCAGACGCTGAGTTTAGAGGCATTTCAAGCGCTAAATGCTTCTAAACGTGGTTTCCTTTACAGTCGTTTTTCATTTTTGACTATTTTGAAAAAACAAAACAAAAAACGAACGTTTTAAATGTGGGTTACTATCTTTCAAGTTAAATCGTTCAGGAGAGGTTGTAAAAACGTCCCGTGTACATTAAGCCTAACAGACCACCTAGCCAATCAACCACAGCACATATTACCCAACAGGGGGAAAAATACTTACTCGACCCCAGAGGGCATGATTACCTGCAATTAGAGACAGATAATTGTCTCCGAATGCAATGGTGTGTGCTCAGAGGTGATCAACTGTCCCTAGCAGCAGGTAATCACTGTGTGTGCTATTACAACTGAACACTTGAGGATGGCCGCTGTGAGCCTGTCATTGCTTTTTACAAGCCGAGCAGCAGCAAATATCTACATCTACCTATGAATCGTAGTTGGCAATGAAATGCCAAATGAATGAGACCCTAATCAGAAATGACAGTAGCAAAACTAAAATACCAGTGGTTAATGGGAAGGTAGGAAAAAAGGATAGCCATTGTCTTTTATACATGCTGGGAATAAACTCTGAACTCTAGTGAACTCTGAAGAAAAACACTGTACACTGAGTCACTTAGTCAGATTGGTCATGTTTGGACTGTGAGCAATGTTTTGTAACAAAGGGAAATCCCAGTGCTGTACCCATATCTACAGATCAGACCTGACTGGGTCTGATTTTAAATTACCAAAAATCACTGACATCTACATATTTGCAAGGCAGACTTAAAGGTATTGTAAAGACAGAAGGTTTTTTTTATTAAGATAAAAGCCTTCTGTGTGTAGCACAGCACCCTCCAATTACCTACCTGAGCTCCTTCTCTCTCCAGCGATGTCCACGTTCGACTCAACCATCAAGTACACTCCTGATTGGCTGAGACAGAACAGCGGTGCTATTGGCTCCCAGCCATTCAGGAGAGAGAGGGGCTCTGTGTCTGAATGGATACATGGAGCTCTGACTTAGCTTGGGTGACCCCTGTAGCAAGCTGTTGGCTGAGGGGCACTCAAAGGAGGGAGGGTCCAGGAGCAGAAAAGAGGGACCCAAGAAGAGGAGGATCCAGGCTGCTCTATGCAAAAATGTAAATATAAGACCTCTTGTACACTGCTGCTGCTAAACAGACAATTAGGAACAGTTGGGTGTTTTTTTATTTTTTTTCAACTGCCCCTGAATTCTCCTCTCTGTTATCTTATCTGTCCATGTACACAGGGTCGTTTACATTTGTTTCTAGGCATTTTTGGAATGCAAAAAAATGCTTTTAGAAGCTGAGCTTACAGGCATTTCAAGTGCCAAAGCGGCTAAACGTGGTAACGCTTCTAAAAGCAAACACAGCAAAATTGATGTTTTTAAACATCCGTTACTATCTGTCAAGTTGAATCGTTCAGGATAGGTTGCAAAAATGTCCCATGTACATGAAGAGCAACATTTTTTATTTTTTTTAAACAAGCCTTTAAAATCACTTTAACTCTCCCAAAAAGTAACATTCAATACACCAACTGTCTTATAAAACCAGCTCCGTTAGCATTACCTACCTACGAGTAGGTTAAGTTGCAGCTATTCCTGTTTAAATCCTGCTCAGAATCATATCGGCTGATAACAAGAAAATTCCTGCTGTTTTATCCATTTTGCAGGTACTTTTGGGGATTCCAGCCTAATGCAGGTCTATACTGCACAAGAGTGAATGTGAATTTTAGGTCCTTCTGGCTGTTTCAAGGGACTGAGGGGGTTTTTATTTACGAAAGGAAAATCCACTTTGCACTGAAAGTGCACTTGGAAGTGCAGTCGCTCTCAATCTAAGGGGTAGATCTGAAATGAGTGGAAGCTCTGCTGATTTTATCATCCTATCATGTGCAAGCTAAAATGCTTTTTTTAATTTTCCTTGCATGTCCCCCTCCGATCTACAGCGACTGCACTTCCAAGTGCACTTTCAGTGGAAAGTGGGTTTTCCTTTAGTAAATAACCCCCTGAGTATTGGTATGTCAGTGACAGCCCATCACTATTTAACCACTACTGTGAAAGTCACAATTCCATATCTACATGTTAGGAAAGCCAGGCAAATTCTTGATCACAACAAATAAAGGTTTGTGGCCACTAGGTTTGACTTTTTTCCAGTAGGTAATGTATGTAGACTGCCAAAACTTCATCCACTTTTACCTAGTTTTTTTTATAATTCCACTAAAAGCTGGATTCACACTAATGATAACACCCCGTGCTAATTGGTAACATGTAGCAATGTAAATGAATGCACTAGTTTTGTTTTGGGCTGAGTTGGGAAAAATGGTGCATGCACCTTTTTTGTGTGTTCTGGTGTGTTAGGCAACTACTTCAAGTTAATGGGCTGCCTTATCACAACACATCACTTAGCATGCATGCATGCATCTATGCACCACACAGGTGTAAATGGGCCCCAGATACAAAAATAACGATCTAAAGATAAAAAAAAAATTCAGGACATTTTTTCCATCATGTGATACATGATGTAAATCGGCAGCAATGGTCCCATTTTGGTGTGATGCAGAATATTTCAAAGCAACAGCATTATCCCTTGTGACGAAATGTTTATCCAGGATCTATATTTAAGTACAGCAACATAAAGGGTTTTATATACTTTGCACTACAAGTGCACTTGGAAGTGCAGTCGCTGTAGATCTGTGGGGGACATGCAAGGAAAATAAAAAACATCATTTTTACTTGTACATGATTATCGAATGATAAAATCAGCAGAGCTTCCCAATTTCAGATCTTCCACTCAGATTTACAGTGACTGCACTTCCAAGTGCACTTTCAAGGGCACTTGTAGTGCAGGGTGGATTTGCAGTATTACGATTTTGCCTGTTACTGGCTTTCCAGTCTTTGCCACTGGAAAATGTTAGTTTTTGACTTTGCCCTTCGCATAAGGATTTGTGTACAATTCTGGCCAATGGATTTATTCATACTGCAGGGCATAGAAAGGCAATTCATGCTTAAATAATACTAAGCAAAACAATTGGTATTCCCTAGGGGAGACAACGCTCTTTGAGTGTGTTTATTAAGTCGTTCCTTCTTGTAGCTCCCTCATTCTATTACCTTTCCCTCCAAGGGAAAGCTGTAGACGTACTGTGCCATCATTAATTTCTGGTTGAGGCTTTCTAAAATTTCTGAATTTGATGCAAATGTGATGAAAATTGCAAATGGCTGAAACTAATACATTTTAAGCATCTTATTAATGTGTAATTACTTTGATCTTTTGTAGGAAAAGGACCTTATTGATGAACTAAAAATTTCCTTAAATTGATCTTTTAAGTTTAACCTAACCTTTCCTAACCAAATAATGAGGTGTCACCTAACATAAGACCATACCATTAATCATTGGAAACGAATATGGAAGCCCTCAAAGCTGCAAAAAAAGATAAAAAGTTCCCTTAACCTCCCTGGCGGTATGATTATTTCAGATTTTAGGTGCTGAAAGCGGTACAATTATTTTGCATGGAAATTTGGCATTTTATATTGTAGTCCTGTAATTCTTAGGAATAACTCCCTTAAATCTGTCCAAAGCAGAGTCTAGTAGACATCCCGGGTATGATAAAGTTTGAAAAATGAAATCATAAATTATAATATAATAAATAACTATAAATAATTATACCAAATAATAATAAACAATAATAAAAATTATTCAATAATGTAATGAAATCAAAAACACAGAAATTTGCTCAGTTGCAGAATTGTCCCTGTCATTACTTTTCAGTATTTGATGACGGATCTCCCCAAAAATCGATATCGCTCAATTCTGCGAGTGATTCAAATTTATTATCGCTGTTTTCTAGCTGGTCTAAAATCATTTCTGATGTAAAGGGACAGTTTTGGTTGCTATGGACAATCTCCAGTTTCCAGGCATAAAGAACAGTTTTTATAATATAAAACTGCATGCAGGGCACTGGGCAGAACACTAGGGACAAAGGGGATGTGAAATAATTACATACAACAATGTAATCTGTAAGATTACATTATACTGTATGTAATGTGTGTGTTTTACTTTTTTAATTTGGTGTCGTTCTCCGTCCCCGTGCGTCGCAACGCTCGCAGGGAACGGAGCCCAGCGATGTGATTAATCGTGCGCAGGACGAGCCGCTCACAGTGCGGGGAGACATCGCTGGATCCAGGGGACAAGGTAAGTAAACTCATCCTGGATGCAGCAATGTAATCCCGAGTCTAGCTCGGGGGTTACCCCATTTGGTTCTGAATTTTAACCCCAAGCCAGACTCGGGAATACCGCCAGGGGGGGGTTAAAGCACAACTGTACCATTATCCATTAAACGTTGACCCTCACACACCGTTCACTTATAACTGTCTACTATTCACTGAGATCTTTTCTATGCAGCCACTCCATGGAAAGTATCCTTGGTAGGTTTTGCCACACATGCACAGAAGAATTTCCATTCATGTAGAAATACTTATTGTGCCTAAGTGGTACTCTGAAAAATGTACTTTTGCCTTAAATTCTTCCTGAAAGCTGCAGTGCTCTTTCTGTGCCTTGAGTGCAGTGTCAGATCATCTAAGGCCTATACACACTAGATTTTCTGCAGACTTTTGTCTTCAGATTCACCAAAACCATATAATATGAGGTCAAACCTTAAAAACCCGTACACACGATATGAAAATCAGATGGGAAAATTTTGTAAGACGAGCTGTCTGTGCATTTTCAGATCGTTAGTACGGTGCTTTCGACAGCCGATTTCACTTTTTCGTCAGACAAAAGCTGGGTGTGCAGGCTATAAAGTTTTTGATGGATGTGAACGTCTGATTTTTGGATGGTCGGTACAAACACACATGATCAGAATCAAGGAATGACCAGGAGATCAGTTATGTAAACTACTGTTCATAATCTAGAATTAACATTCGTGAAGTGCCAATTGATGAAATGTTGAAATGTAGCGCACATTCTCATCTTCTTTAATGGTATATTAATAACGAATCTGCTTTGCTGGTGATACTAATGTAGTTATGCCAAACGTATTTTAAAAGGCATTTGTTTTGTAGTGATATAAATAATATTAATATTATGGTTGTTTGATTTTTTGGGGAAGTTACCACAACACCATTATCCCTGAGTTTTTAAGATCAAAGATACAACTATGTTGGTATCCCTTGTTAATTTTCCATTGTGTTATTTTTAATGTAACTGCCTACTCCCAAACTGTCATTTGAAGAAAAACACAAGTATTATTCTACACAATTTTTTTATTGTGCAGAAAAAAGCCCAACAGAAATTAAATTAGAGATGCTATCTGCCATCCATATAAAAAATAACTTAAAAAAAAGTGTGAATCAACGCTCACCAAACTTCTACTAACATGAAATTAGCAGAAGGGGCCCAAAGGGTGGCGCTTGAGAAATTAACTTCCTCTTTCTACCCTCATAGTACATCACTATGTTCGTGTTTAACGAATGGAAGGACAATTTGTGGATAGTTTGTATGCTAGACAAAATTCTGCACGTGCGTGTTTGACAAAAATCAGCTGCTCAGTCATACAACAATCAAACTTAGGCTTCAATCAGGCAGGCCCTTGCACTACATGGTCTTGGTAAATCTGAGGACAAAAATCTGCATAAAATCTAATAAAATAAAATCTTATAGTGAGTATGGTGTCTAAGCCACTGTCTCTGACTGCTAGTTTAATAACATTTGAAGTGAGATTTATGCCGCGTACACACAATCGGACTTTCCAGCAGAAAAGGTCAGACGGTCTTCCTGACGGATTTCCGACGGACTTCCAAACGAATGGACTTGCCCACACACGAACGGGCCAAAGTCTGTTCATTTTGAATGTGATGATGTACGACGGGACTAGAAAAGGAAGTTCAATAGCCAGTAGCCAATAGCTGCCCTTGCGTTGTATTTGGTCCGTCAGCCCAACATACAGCCAAACGGTTTTCCCGATAGAAATCAGGTCCGTCTGAATTTTTGAAGAAAAGTCAGATGAAGCCCACACCTGATCATAATATACGACGGAATGATTCCATGTGACCTTTTCTGCCGGAAAGTCCGGTCGTGTGTACGTGGTATTTGTGATTTAGTGATGTAGCTACTAAGCTGCTCTCTTACTGGAGAGAAAGCCATAACAGAAGTCTTGTAGTGTAATGATTAAGTCTGTATTACATGACCAGGACATCAGTTGGTAAACCGAAAAAGAAAATAAAAACTGATTCACAGACAGTCACAGTAACTCTTTGAATTTTTTTAGGGACAAAAAAAAATCTGAAAATATTCAGAAATCACCACAACAATATATTCAGTCAAGTTTAAAACAATCAGTTATTTGAAACAATAGGCAGAACACAATCCAAATAATGAATTTGTTTAGATGAGCCAAACTTATCTTTGACTGCACATTCCAGTAAAGTAAGAAAACATAAAAAATACAAAGCAGTCCAAAAAATAAATAAAAAATGGAGAGCATGCCATGGGTAAGCACTTATCAAAGACAAAATTTCCATCCAAATGAAATCCTAGAGAGTTAAAAGCTTGAAGATGAATTAGCAAGAATCCAAAGCTGTCTTAATATCAGCTTTAGCTAACAAAGAATTTTTACCCAAAGGTCTGATCTTAGATAATGCTTTTTCAAAAGTAACATAAGAAACTGAAGCCAGCTCAACACTTATTTCATCATTTAGAGATCCCCCTTTCGAAAAGGACGAATGATGTGTAATTCTACAAGTATTAGGCTCCTGCTTTGGCATAATCCCCAATGGTGATAAGTGAAAACTGCCAAAAGGCGGACTGTGAAAAGGACGAGCCACCCACCCTTCAGCAATCTGCTTATAAATATTTTTACTGACTACATGCTTCAGACTATCAACAGATTTTAATAATTTAGCTCCACAACACCCAAAATGCAAAAATTGGTAACCTAAGGGCCCAGTTACACTATAGCTGCACGGTACCACACGTATTGCTGCAACACACAGTAATGCATGCTAACTCATGTACGCTAATTCAGCACTATAGTTTGAAAGGGCCCTAAAACCTACATCTAAACCCTTAGTAGCTAAGTATCTGCATGTCTTGATAAGCCTGTAGCCATCACATACCGGTAATTATTTCCAAATTCACCAGTGCCTATGTTAATAGGAAAATAATTTTTAATCATCTAACTGCAGGGCATGAACTCAAACACAAGGTACATTAATACTTACGCTTATAAATATTTGCCTATTTGCATTGGTCCTTTAGTTGAATATAATGAACTGATATCATTTCTGTTTTTTACTTGATTATGTAACTATGTGATTTCCAATTACAATGTTTTTTTTTTTAAAGTCATATAGCATGTGAATTGGTAAATTTGTTGTTGGCTGCCCGTAAAGCTAGCAGCAAATTTCATCTTAAGCTTATATCCCTATTACTCTCTTTAAAGTGCACCTGTGCCCAGACAGTGGACATTAAAGATCAACTTCAGGCAGATATAAAAGACAAAAAAATGCTGTTCTGTAATCATTAATACAGCCTTAAATATATTTTTAAATGCAAGCAGTGAGGATATCTCATTGGTATTGGGCTCTTGCAGTCCCTGTACAGCAGAGCTCAAAGAGGGGGAAGAATAAGCAGCACACAGAATCAGTCAGGTGTGTTTCAGTGCAAGAAGATGATGAGAGCCGAATTACAATGCTCATCAGTTTACCACTTTCTGCTTTCACAGGTTCGGAATGATTAGAGGACCTATAAGTGAAATTGAAACTGCAGCAGAGAGATATCTGATCCCCTCCCCAGCCTGGCTGGACTGTGCTGTGTGGAAGAATTGTGTAAGGCCTTGTTCACATATCACTTAGCCTTAGAGGGAACACTAGCAGTTCATAAGTCACACACAGGCAGCCTGTTGACTTATCCTGTTGAATAGGCTGCCCTATGTGCATTTGTCATGCCAAGGAAGCTCAGGAACCAAATTTGGTCCCTGAGCCCGGTGTGTTTTTACATGCGTATTTTGTCACAATTCTTGCGCATTTTATCACACAACAAAATCGCTCTACATTTGGGGTGCCATTCAGGATGAATGTCCCTCAAGGATGTGCCTTTTACAGGAATTTGGAATCATAGGCAGAATCGCATAGAATTCTGCCCTCGGTTCCTAATTGCCCAAATGTGAACGGGGTCTAACTCTTCTGGCTGGATGGACAAAAATAAAATCCTTTTCATGGGTGAAACAAGTTTATCTTTAATGTTTTTACATTTTTATACTAACATACCAACAGTAAAGTGTGTTTTACGATATGTCCTGATTGACCTTCTACAATACATGTACTATAAAATAATCCATCCTGAAAGATGACAATAGAGACTCTGAAGTCTAGTTTCAATCAGTTTTAAGGGTGCCATTTACACTTTCAATTAGGGATATATTGCAAATTCTGGCAACAAGATTAAGAGGTTTTCTCCCATTACAATAAAAGGTATTTGTGAATAGCAGTTGTCCATAGCTGTTTGGGTGTAACTGGGTGGACATCTGTCCCTAACCACAGCTAACTGCTGGATATGCAAACAGCAACGGACTGCTACAGCCATTGTTAGGCTGTCATTCCTTTGTATAGGCTTAGACGCTACACCTATTCACAAACACCTTTCATTCTAACTGCAGGAAGCCTAATTCTAATTTCTAAATTTACACTATAGCCCCAATCACACTAAGCCCTAACCATTTACAAGTGCCTTTTTGTTTACATTAGAAGATTGACAGTCCTTCAAGTTTGGCTGCTATAGAAAATAAAGTAAGAGGAGCTTTGATTTCAGTGCTTGTGTTGTGGAGGTACATTTCCTCATAATGCTTACAGCTAAAGGCTAAGATGAACTGCCATCTTTGCATGAAATATTTGTAATGAAGGAGCCACTTTTACACCCTCAACATTTTGTAGTCCTCATCAGATTTATAAGAAATCTAAATCTACATTTTAAAGCATCCATCTTCACTTATTTTTTTCCCATAACATAATAGGCCATAGGTGCCCTCAGCCAATTATTAAAAAAACTATTGGCTGTGTGGACTGGTATGCACCTTGTCTGTGCCTATCCTGATCATTAGCCTGTTATCAGCTGTTTCAGTCATTGCTCAATTTACCTGTTTGGGAATGTGAACTCTAGGATCTGTTTGTCTGTGCCCATTCTGACCATCAATCTACTAACGGTTTACTTTGACCATCTGACTATAGATTTACACTGCTCTAGCATCTTTCCTGCCAGAGGGTTTGATGTCCTCCCTGGTGACGCGGTAGGTCCACTGAACTCTGAGACGCACATCATGTAGTGCTGCTCAAGATGCATTTGATTGGTCCCAGCTTCATTCTTTAGCATGACAACATCAGAACATAGTTACATAGTTAGTCAGGTTGAAAAAAGACACAGGTCCATCCAGTTCAACCTTAAAAACAAATAAATAAAATAAAAAAATAATCGTACAATCCAAATACCCAATTTTATGCCCACAATTGATCCAGAGGAAGGCGGAAAAAAAACACCCAGGCAAAATCATAAAATGGTATGGTAGTGGAAAGAAAACCAGTGAATTGTGTAATAGATGGTTTGTCCCCCATAGGGCCTTAATTACCAAGGCGGTCTGGTATAGTTTGCATAGATATAAGGAAGTAAGACCAATGTAAGCCAATGTTTTTGACAGAACTGTTGTAAAATCTCCATAGCGTGATGGTGTGTGTGTGTAATATTGTAAATATTGTGTGTATGAAATAAATACACATGTGAGATAAAAGAATATGCCAAAGATGGTCCAACACCATATTGGGTAAGAATTTTGTTCTTCTACCTGGTGTTTACATAATTTTGTCCAACCCCTGTATATGTGTATATATATTGTGTGTGTGTGTGTATACTGTCTATGTATATATGTTTGTGTGTGTATATATATATATATATATATATATATATATATATATATATATATATATAGATAGATATATATATATATATATATATATATATATATATAGATATAGATATATATATATATATATATATATAGATATATATATAGATATATATATGATCAACTTTTTTTTTCATGTAGTTCTAGATCAGCTGTATCTGTGGTTAGGAATAACTGCTAAGACATGATTGCCCCAGTTCCTAATAATGGCAGAGCACATTCAAATTCATTCAAATCAGGCAGGGTAGAGGTCATTATCCAGGATACAGTGGAAACACAAATTTGTTTAAAGAATTATTATACATTATGTGATAAGCTCTGCCATGCAAATTGTTCAGTGCCCCGGAATTCAATGTTATGCTCTGTCAAAGAAACAATCTTGACATTTTCAATTGAAATTCATTATTTGTATTATCTATTTGCTGCGAGCCGAGTTTATCATGTTCACTATCTATTGGATCTTTGTGCTGCTGTTCAGCTTTCTATAATTCAACCTTGCCGCTTTGTCTTACCTTTTGTGATTGTAATCAAAATAATTTTAATATGCAGGGCTAATCAACAAACTTTAAAGCTGCATTCACACTGTAGCTTTTCATAACTGCATGCAAGATCTCGTCATGCTTGCAGTGCCATTAATTGTTTATGGAACACCAAGCGTGGCAAGCAAACACATGTTTGTGTACAAACGCATGGCAAAAAAGGCAATAACAAAATGTGAGACGTTTGAAGCTCAGAAAGGCGTGTGAGCTACTTTGTTGCATTTGTTGCGTGAAGGCAGCCCATTGAATTAAACCTTTTTTACACTCAAAAGACAAAAGGTTTGTAGCTAACCTGCACTTATTTCTTTGCACCAGTTGGAGAGCTGAAAGTACCGTATTAGGATGGAGACTTGAAGGTGACCCTGCTGACTTGTTTCTATAGGTGGTTCCTTCTGGGCTCTCATTTTTATTCTTTATTCTTTGGACAATTACTTCTCTGTATATATCATTGTTACATGACCTGACATGTTTCTAGGTTCACATTTGTTTTGGATCAGAGACTCATTAAACAATGAAGCCAGGATTAGGATGACAGCTCTGGGGAGTGCATTTGCAACCATTAGCAATGGCAGCTTACATATATATTTCCCTTTAGGCTGGGTTCACACTGAAGCATTGAGCGGCTCACAGCAGGAGTCCGTTGCATCTCTGTTCAGTTTCAGATTCGAGTTCAGTCTGAATTTGTGGCTGAATTTGGACCTGAAACAGACCAGAAGACACACAGGACTCCTGTGCAATTTGCACCAGAGCCACTCTGGAGCTATGTGAGCCGGCTCCATAGAGAGCCAATCACAATCTCCTTACATGTGAATTGGATGGGGAGAAACCCAGATCCAATTCGCAGTAGTGTGAACCCAGCCTCAAACCACTTGATAGTTGCTTACATTTCTATCTGACTATGTTGCAGGGATCTCTGTGCCCAGGTTGCTGTCTGCAAACCTACTGTGGTCATTATGAGGAGGTTCCATGCTAGGATTTTAATTAATATTATGGAGAATGCAAAAGGAGGTACTGGGACATGTAAACAAGGGCCACACAAAGTAAGAAACCATAGCAGGGAGATCTCATTGTTGAAATATCCAAGACCTAAACGTTTTCAGTGTCTGACATGGCCCACCAGGCTCTCCCTGCAATTAACAATGAAAATTAAAAAGAGCTACTGCTGTATCCGAGATAATCCTTTTTGAAGGTTCAGGATTAAGAGCTTTTGGTCAGCCTAGTGTGGTGGCACTATCTGCACGCTGATTTCCTCCTCTTTTAACTCTTGTAGTATGTGAGAACTTACAAAGAGGAAAGGTTGGTATACTGACACGGGCAGATTTGCACAGTCTGGGGGAGATTTATGAAAACTGGAGCACTCAGAATCTGGTGCAGTTGTACATTGTAGCCAATCAGCTTCTAACTTCAGCTTGTTAAATTAAGCTTTGCCAATAAAACCTGGAAGCTGAAGTTTCTTGAAAGAGCTGCACCAGACGTTTCATGCTTAAAACTTTACCTTAAAACAAAGTTTCCTCGTGATTAGGCTGAAAAACATGGCATTGAAATCCCCTCTGAGCCGCCCCCCCCCCCCATATACTTCCACCTCCAACATGAAGGTAACCACTTATGTTTTAGGGTCATGTAGGGCCCCTTTATCACTGTGACTGGTGACCTTGTTGTGATCCTAGGTGGGTGCGGATAGACAGTTGCCCCTATACTTAAAGTATTACTAAACCCAGTAAAATGAAAATAGTTCATCAACCCCCCCCCCCCCCCCCCACAGTGCCCACAGCTTAGAAATCTTCTTTTTACATTAAAATACTGCCATTATATACCTTTTTTGGCTGATCTGTATACCACGGTTACATGATAAACTGCACAGATTCTCCAGTGCTGAGAGTTCAAGAAGGAGATTTCCACTGAAAACTGTATACACACCCACATGTGTGATGTCAATATCATGTGACCTGGCTAGTTCAGTTCAAGAAGGAAATATTCTCTACAGCATAAAAGACAGAACTGAGCATGTGCAAGTCGGCTACTCTGCCTCTGTTAGCTGGCCTTCCCCAGATAGACAGTGCAGGAGGGAAGGATCTATGCATACCGGATAAAACAACCTATTTACACAATGCAGAGGATTAACCCCTTAAATCCCACAGTGAGTATAACAAGCATGCTATGCTGCATATACAGACTGAATTTACTGTTGTGGGTTTAGTAACACTTTAAGGTACTAGACCAGGACTTGATTATAATAACACCAATGTTTTCTGGGACCTCGGTGCTCTGTATACATCAGATACCCTCTTTCCTTGCTTGGCAGGGAAAAATTGTCAGACAGTAAAGCTTCTTGTTCTGAGTGTTTTACAATCAGTGGCTTGATGATATCCTCTCTGTAGGATGAATATATCCTGAAAATGCTTTTTTGCAGCTCCTGAACTCCTTGATATCCTCTACTTATTCTCTGACAAATTAAACTGGACAGCCTCACTTTTTGTGAACACGTCTGTGTCTTGCCTTAATAAGGCAACAGTTATCCCAGTTGTCAAGTCCGCATATTTTAAAACAATCCGTTCCTTAGAAACCCCTTTGGGAGAGGGGGGCTACGATTGTCAATCTCATTCTAAAGATGCTAGTTTACTGGCTAATATACTGACCAAATGGGTACAATTAAAGTTTGATTTACTTATCTGAACACGTTTGCATATCAGAGTAAGGAATACACAAATGGTTGAAGGCAGAGGGTGTAAACATAATAGATAGCATTTGCAGAATGAGAAGTTGTAATGGCAGGCTCACTAAGAGATTTCCTTCAGTGGGTTAAAATCTGTCGATTTTTTTTTTTAGCTGCCCTTTGTCTGTTCCTTGGTTGGGTCGAGACAGAGTGGGATATTGTTTCTGAAGGCTCATCCCAGTACCTAAATAATACAGCAGATCAGTTGGTTTCAGGGGGCCCAACAGTTATGTGATACCACCCTGAATGGAGAAAGGATGATTATTCACATCAGAACTGCTCAGATCGCAGGTACAGTGGATATAAAAAGTCTACACACCCCTGTTAAAATGTCAGGTACAACTCAATTGAAAAACAAACTAAAAACTTTTAGGGGGAAGTTAAAATAAAAAACAAAAATAATGTGGTTGCATAAGTGTGCACACCCTCTTATAACTGGGGATGTAGCTGTGTTCAGAATTATGCAATCACATTCAAACTCATGTTAAATAGGAGTCAGTACACACCTGCCATCATTTAAAGTGCCTCTGATTAACCTCAAATAAAGTTCAGCTATTCTAGTAGGTCTTTCCTGATATTTTCTTAGTCGTATCCAGCCATGGTCCGCCAAGAGCTTCTAAAGCATCAGAGGGATCTCATTGCTAAATAGTATCAGTCAGGAGAAGGGTACAAAAGAATTTACAAGGCATTAGATATACCACGGAACACAGTAAAGACAGTACAGGCATACCACACTTTTAAGTACACAATGTGGTTTATTTACTAAAACTGGAAAGTGCAAAATCAGGCTCACTTCTGCCTAGAAACCAATTGACCCAGCTAGGTTTTTATCGCCATGTGATAGAATGGGGAAGAGTTAAGTTATTGCTAGTAGAGGTAACGATATGATCATTCCCAATAGAATTAGCGGAGACACGGAAGCCTTTTCTTACAAATAAAAACAACCAAGCCTTGCTAAGTTTTGCAAAAACACATCTGAAGTCTCCCAAAAGCATGTGGGAAAATGTGTTATGGTCTGATGAAACCAAGGTTGAACTTAGTTAAGGTAGAGTGAATTATGAACTGTTCCAAATACCAGTCAATATTGGCAGAAAACCTTCAGGCTTGCGCTAGAAAGCTGAACATGAAGAGGAACTTCATCTTTCAGGATGACAGTGACCCAAAGCATACATCCAAATCAACACAGGAATGGCTTCACTAGAAGAAAATTAAAGTTTTGGAATGGCCCAGCCAGAGCCCAGACCTGAATATGATTGAAAATCTGTGGGGGTGATCTGAAGAGGGCTATGCACAGGAGATGCCCTCGCAATCTGACAGATTTGGAATGTTTTTGCAAAGAAGAGTGGGCAAAAATATGCCAAGTCAAGATGTGCCATGCTGATAGACTCCTACCCAAAAAGACTGAGTGCTGTAATAAAATCAAAAGGCACTTTAAGTATTAGTTTAAGGGTGTGCACTCTTATGCAACCATATTATTTAATTTTTTTTATTTTTACTTCCCTCCACCTAAAAAATTTCAGTTTGATGTTCAACTAAGTTGTACCATTTATAGCTCACATTAAAGGTGGAAAAAAATCTGAAATGATTTATCTTTGTCTCACTTTTTAACATCACAGAAACCTGACCTTTTAACAGGGGTGTGCAGACTTTTTATATCCAGTGTGTATTTAACCGCTTCCCACCCACCCTATAGCCGAATGACGGCTATAGAGCAGGCGATTTCGTCCGGGAGGCCGTCCCTGGACGTCCTGGTGTTTACTTCCGCAATGCGCGCCGCAGCGGGCGCGCATCGGGGAAGTTTTGTGTTTTTCCATGTCCCCCGGAGACAGGCAAACACAGATCGCTGTAAACGGTCAATCACAGCGGCCGTTTACAGCGCGATCGGCATGTCCAATGTGAGATGATCTCATATGTAAACATATGAGATCATTTCTCAGCGCCGCTCTCCCTCCTCACACAGACAGCGTGTGAGAGGGGAGAGATGAACTGCTGCAGCAGCCGTAAGTGGGAAAATAAAAAAATTATTAAAGAAAAGTGCCATCCGCCCCAGTGCCATCCTCCCCCAGTGCCATCCTCCCCCAGTGCCATCCACCCCAGTGCTACCTGCCCCCAGTGCCACCTGTTAGTGCTATCTGTCCCCAGTGCCACCTGTTAGTGCTATCTGTCCCCAGTGCCACCTGTTGTCAGTGCCATATGTCCCCAGTGCCATCTGTCATTAGTGCCATCTGTCATCAGTGCCATTTGTCATCAGTGCCACCTGTCAGTGTCACGTGCCATCTGTTGTCAGTGTCACGTGTCATCAATGCCACTTATCAGTGCCATCTGTCATCAGTGTCACGCGTCATCGGTGCCACGTATTAGTGCCATCTGTCATCTGTGCCACGTATTAGTGCCACGTATTAGTGCCATCTGTCATCAGTGCCACGTATTAGTGCCACGTGTCATCAGTGCCACGTATAAGTGCCATCTGTCATCAGTGCCACGTGTCATCATTGCCACGTATCAGTGCCATCTGTCATCAGTGTCACGTGTCATTGTCCTGGTGCTCCAGGGCCTTCAAAAGTGTAATAGGTAGTCAACAAGTTAGATGTGTAATTTATGCTCCTAGAACACGTGATGGCGCTCCCTGCATGTTGGGCCTCTCTAAGTGGCCAGGCTGTGAAAAAGTCCCACACATGTGGTATTGTAATACTCAGGAGGAGTAGCAAAATTTTTTTGGGGGTGTCATTTGTGGTATACACATATACACAGACAATTTTGTGGAATAAAATAAAAAAAAATGAAAAATCTTAATTTTGCAAAGAATTGTGGGAAAAAAATGACAACATCAAAAAGCTCACCATGCCTCTTACTAAATACCTTGGAATGTCTACTTTCCAGAAAGGCATCATTTGGGGGGTATTTGTACTTTCCTGGCTCGTTCGGGTCACAAGAAGTGAGATAGGCCACCAGTCCATCAGATGTGATCAATTTTGTGCGATTCGCACCACAGCTTGTAGACTCTCTAACTTTCACAAAGCCCAAATAATATCCACTAATTTGGGTTATTTTTACCAAAGACATGTAGCAGTATAAATTGTGGCCAAAATTTATGAAGAAAAATTAATAATTTGCATAATTTTGTCACAGAGACAAAGAAATATGCGTTTTTTTTCAAAATTTTCGGTCTTTTTTCATTTATAGCCCAAAAAATAAAAACCCCAGAGGTGATCAAATACCACCAAAAGAAAGCTCTATTTGTGGGAAAAAAAGGACAAAAAATTAATTTGGGTACAGTGTCGCATGACTGAGTAATTGTCATTCAAAGTGTGAGAGCACCGAAAGCTGAAAATTGATCTGGGCAGGAAGGGTGTTTAAGTGCCCAGTAAGCAAGTGGTTAAAGGCATGTGAACCCCTAATGAAGTTTTTTTTTTTTTTTGGCTCGGTTATATTTCAAAATGCTTTTAATGGTTGAAATATATATATATATATTAAAATTGATATTTGAAAGGTGTGGAAAAAATACCTGTGTTTGCTAGAAATCCTGTCCACTAATGAAGTCCTGTGTCAATTGTTATCAGTTTAGAGTGCTCCTGTTATCACTAAAGACTACAGAACCCCTCCCCTCTGTTTTTTACAAGTGGTGAGAAGGAAATTTCAGTAGGTCTTTGCTGTTTCTGGTGGCAGCCAGTGGTGTACCACCTCATTGCTTTTTTTTCTACCAGATTGATAGGTGATTCCTGGATCTATCACCACCAGGCATTTACAGTATTGCTTAGGTATGCAAGGGCGCCCGGGGCTGCTGTTATAAATCACAGGGCCCCATACAGCCTAGTGTCTGCAAAAAGATAGTACAGCCTGCCCTCCTGCTCAGCAGGTGCCTAGGCCCCATTTTTGAACTGATGGGTCCCGTGCCCAGTACAGGAGGGCTGGCTGTACTGTCTTATCAGCGGCCATGAGGGCACCGCCTGCTCTAAAGCCCCTTTCACACTGGGGTGGTGCGGGCCTCGGCGGTAAATCGGCAATAATTTTAGTGGTGCTTTACCGTCGTTTTAGCGGTGATATGCGGTATATTTTTTAAAAGGGGTTAAAACTGCCCGCAAAGTGGCGCTGCCGCGGTAAAGCCACGCTGCTCCATTGATTTCAGTGGGTAGGAGCGGTTTAGGAGCGGTGTATAGAAGCAGGACTTTTTTCACCATCCTGCAAGCATACCGCTCCAGTGTGAAAGGCCTCTGGCTTTCACACTCCAGGGGCCACTTTTTTTAGGCGCTATACAGGCGCTATTTTTAGCGCTGTAGCGCCTGAAAACTGCCTCGGTGTGAAAGGGGCCTTAAAGTGGATGTAAACCCTCACATATAACCAGATGATACAAAGAGATGAAACAAATCTCCCTACATAAGTTTTACATGTATATCTGCTGTCCTCCGCTTTATATACTGTTTAGAAAGTGCATATCATGTTAGAATTTTCACTTCCTCATTCAGCAGTAGCAGTGTAGTGTTGGATTACACTGGGAGACAGCTGATTGGAGAAAAGTCACACACCCCCCTCCACATAGGCAGAGATTTTCAGAGCTATGCTGTGAGTAGAGCATCTTTCTGCTAATCTATTTATAGCACCCACCCTGACACAAAATTCAGCCTAGTTTTATCCTGTGTGTCAGAGAATTTGTCAGAAGTTCTCCGGCTGATAACTTCTGACAAGTTCTGCGACACTCTGAAAGCCCTCGGGCGTTCACACTGGAGTGAGAGGAGAGGCTCTTTGCAGGCGCTATTTTTAGCACTATAGCGCCTGTAATCCACCTCAGTGTGAAAGGGGTCTAATCTGATCCTGGACACACAGGTAAATGCGCAGTGTGAATGGCACCATTGAACAATCATTACACACATTTCTATGCATATAGAAATGTCCTCTGAATGCATATAAACACAAGGTTGACAACGCCAGTGTGAATGCAGCACTGCAATGTATTTCTAATATTTTGTTTGGAGTTTTGTATCTTGGCTCTGACAGCTTTTTATTTTATCCTTTAGCGCAGTGTATTTCTTTTTCTATCACACAAATATGTTTGTCTTTTAGAACGTTTTCTATGTACGATGCAAACTCTTTTAGAGGAAGATTGTATGCAGCAAATATACTGCATCTGCAATATTTAGGGACTGTTTAGAAAGGGTATGTGTGTGGTCTTGGACTCGGGTTTAAAGGATTGCATTTGTTTATACCATTAAGAATATTTGGGAGAAGAAAAACTACAGTTTAGTATGGACTGATCCTAATGTAACTAGCAAATGCCTTTGTTGATCTTTGTTTATAATTGTGGGACGGCCACAAAACCCTTTTTGAGATTATCTGGCAATATACCAGTCTGTACAAATGTTTGAAGTGCGATTTGCAAATAAGGTCTGTGGAACTATATCTGATGGAAGATGTATGGAGGAAGGATGTTTTCATAGTAGACATGGCAGGATGCAACAAAAATATGTGGTCAGTTCATGCTATAATAAGACACGCAAGGTCTTGCGACTTTTAACCATTTCCCTTCTTGCCCTCTATGGACTGGAGCAGATTTTACATTTCTGCTATGGACCTGTTTGGCAATAACTTAATTACGTAAAGCAGTACGAATTTCAAAACCAAAAATGTAACAGATTGCAGCTTACTGAACCTTAGATGTGGTGGCTGCATTCATTTTTCTTTTCCCTTTGTTTTCACTTGGTGATCTGAGCCAGTAATACACTTTCTGAATTATGCCGCGTACACACACCCGGACTTTTCGATGGACTAGGTCCGACGGTCTTCCCGACTGACTTTCGGCGGAGTTCCGACTGACTTTCCAGACGAACAGACTTGGCCACACACAAGCACACCAAAGTCAGATGGATTTGAACGTGATGATGTACGACTGGACTAGAATAAGGAAGTTCATAACCAGCAGCCAATAGCTGCCCTAGTGTTGGTTTTTGTCCGTCGGACTAGCATACAGATGAACGGATTTTTAGACCGGACTCCAGTCCATCGGAAAGATTTGATTTTTATTTCTAGGTCCGTCTGACTTTTGGGGAAAAATGTCCGCTGGAGCCCATACACTATCGTAATATCCAGCGGATTCAATCCGTCGGACCTAGTCCGTCATAGTCCGGTCATGTGTACGTGGCATTAGAGTCGGTACGCTCTGGATGCAGGAGCACAGGGGCATCTTTGAACACCAGCAATGTTAATCTGGGGGGAGGGGAGTGTTATATGTATTAGCAGATTTAGCTATGCTAACAAATTGAAACCAAACTCCAGCCTACACTTTTTTTGTTTCATTTGTGTTATTGAGAATTTTTCATAGCAGATCAATACAATAGATAAAAAAAAAAAACTGTAAAACTATAGAGGTGGTAAACAATACATGCCAACAAGACAAAAATACAGTTGGGTCATATTCAAATATAAATTCAGCTACAGAGCCATAACATTTATAGAAATATAGAAACAACAACCAGGTTGGGTCCAGTGGCTAACTAAGCTGGGCAGTAGCTGTAGGATGTTAGTGCCTAGTGGGACTTTCCATGTTCAAGGAAGGACAGGTATTGAAAAAGGCACCACAAGGGCCCTACATACATGCAGGGGTCAAGGTGGGTTTAATTGGTGCAGCCAGGGTGTCCATAAGGAAAGGGATTTCCCCTAGGAGCCCCTAGTAGAGGCAAGCATATGTTCATATTTCCAATGCTTATGGATCAAGTCTAGCATTTCAGGCACATTAGCGGGGTGACAATTTTTTCCGAGTCTCGTTACACTAAGCCGAGCTGCTAGAAGAATATGTGTAACTGAGTGTCTGCCGGGTTATGCACAGCTTCCACGTTTTAATCAGTCACAGCAACAGATTTTTTCATTTTAGGATACATTTTTTACATACTGTAAATAAATAAAAACTGACCAGTGTAAGCACCCCTCTCTGTGGTAAATGGTTTGTCTTGACCCTGTAACTGTTAATTCTGCAGGACATATTGTTCAACTCAAAAATAACAGGCACACTGGCCAGATCACCAGGCAAAAATAAAGCAAAGAAAGCCTGAAAGAAGAAAACGAATGCAGTTATCACATCTAAGAATTGATAAGCTGCAATGTAAGAATTAGTAAACCGCAATATAATAAGGGTTTGCTTTTGGGTTCAATACCTCTTTAACACAACACATAAATTATTTTTAAGGACAAACCAGGCTTTCTTTTTGTAAAAAAAAAGTCTTTCAAATATGAACGTTTTGTGCAATCATTTGCACAAAAACAGTAACAAAACTATAAGTGCCGGTTCTTACAGGGGCGACACGACTTGCAGCGCGACTCACAGACGCAACCTGCACACGACTTCAGCAGCGACTTGCAAAATGGCTTCTGTATAGAAGTCAATGCAAGTCACCTGAAGTCGTCCCAAAAATAGTACAGGAACCTTTTTCTAAGTCGGAGCGACTTGAGTCGCTCCTATTAGAACGGTTCCATAGTACAGAACGGAACGCGACTTGTCAGGCGGCTAAGTGGCCTGACAAGTCGCTCCTGTGTGAACCGACACTCAGTACTTTTTGTTTTTGTTTATTGACCAGTGTTTGTTTAACATTACACGAAAATTATGATACTGGTACAAAACAATGCAAAGTTATTTACAATGAAATAAAGTATTTTTTTCAGTTTTGCATTTTTCAATGTGGCACCTAAATAAAGTGAATTCCTTCCTGCCTACTGTACGCAGATAAGCGGCCTCACTTATGTAGGCCTTTTATGGATGAGGCCGCATATCTGCGCACCTGTCTGTTTGCTGGGAGTACACTGTGCGGCACGGATCACAGAGATTGGGAGGTCTCGTACTATTAATCGGGACGTGGGACTCCCAGGTCTGGGCCACCTGATTGCTGTGATAGCCTCTGGTTGGTTATTACAGTGATCAGTCACTATGCAGCCCACCCCTGTATTTGCTTTCTCTTCTGAATGTAGAGAAAGATGCATTGGGGGTTATTTAGTAAAGGAAAATCCACTTTGCACTGCAAGTGCACTTGAAAGTAAAGTTGCTGTAGATCTGAGGGGGGCATGCAAGGAAAATAATAAACAGCATTTTAACTTGCACATGATTGGAAAATAAAATCAGCAGAGCTTCCCCTCATTTCAGATCTACCCCTTAGATTTAGAGCGACTGCACTACACGGTGCACTTTCAGTGCAAAGTGGATTTGCCTTGCGTAAATAACCCCCATTGCATCTTTCTTGCCTTGCTGGAGATGAAAAAGAATAATAAAAAAATAGAAAAATAAAGAAAAAAAAATCTAGATCAAGGTTTGATCTAGGATATTGTTGTGGTCAAAGGTGTGTGTGTGTGTGGGGGCGGGCACTGGTTGGCACTATTGGGGCTGCATTGATAATCAGGTAATGATCAGTGCCCTGATTATCAGTGTAGATGTCCACTTTCACACTAGCTGATTACCGTCTCTCTCCTTTCCTTGCACAATGACAGCATGAGGAAAGGAATGCCGTTAACCAGAAAGTGTATTTACATCATGATCAGCTGTGATTGGACACATGTGATCACATGGTAACCAGCTGCTGTGATTGGAGCTTTACCCTGATCTGTGATCAGCCATGTCCGTAGGACACAGGAAAACAGAGCGTGCTGCAGCGGGTTGATTAGGGTTGATTAGGGTAAACTTATGCCATGTACACACGACTGGACTTTCTGGCAGAATAGGTCAGGTGGAATCATTCCGTCGGATATTCAGATCGTGTGTGGGATAATCTAATCATTTCTTCTTTAATTCTGACGGACCTAGAAATAGAACATGTTTCAAATCTGTCCGATGGACTCAATTCCTATCGGGAAAACCGTTTGTCTGTATGCTGGTCTGATGGACCAAATACGATGCAAGGGCAGCTATTGGCTACTGGCTATTGAACTTCCTTTTCTAGTCCCATCGTACATCATCACGTTCAAATCGAACAGACTTTCGAACGGACTTTAGTCCGTTTGTGTGTGTGGGCAAGTCCGTTCGTTCGGAAATCCGTCGTAACACTGTTGAATGTCTTCCCGACGGACCTTTTCTGCCGGAAAGTCTGGTCATGTGTATGGCATAATGGTTACGTAAACAAATATGAAAAATTTTATTTTATTTTTACTTGTCAGGTTTCCTCCAGCTGACAGTATCTGCAGATCTAAGTTCATCCCTTTGATCTGCAGATGAATGAAACAGAGAAGATATAAAAGTAACAATGTTGCTCTGTATCTATTTTGTGTGTGAACTGTGTTGATAAAGTCAAAACAGTTCCTTTACTGCAACTCCTGGCTCAATTTTCAGACCTGAGAATTGCTATCAATCCGGCAAAGGAGATATGGCATTGGGACAGGTGGAAATCTTGCATAAGGGACACTTTCAAAGGAGGCTTTCTTATAACTAACTGATGTGTCTACAGAACAGGAAGTGAAGTAAAACCTTTTCCAATGGGACACAGATAAAAAAAAAGATTTCACTGTTTTTTAAGGCTCCGTTCACACTAGTGTAATTTCCGATGCAACTTGAGTCGCACAGAATCTCTTGACAATGGAAATCACATTTCCATTTTCAATGGTTTCCATTCAGTGGTGTTCCTGTACTACTTTGATGAGATTCCAGCATGATTTTGGCCCCATAAAATATGCAAACCACTTCAAAGTAGCATCGAAGTTGCACTACAATGAATGTTAGATCTGAATCAGATCACAGCAGTGTGAACTTGGCTTCAGGGTTTTAACAAGTTATGAGTACCTTTTTAGATATGTTCTTTCACTGACATATATTTGATTTGTTACATTGACAAGCCAGGATATACATATACTTATATTGAGGAAATAGACTGTTGTTAGAGGGTAATTACTAATTAAGAGTAAAGACAATTGCTTCTTCTCATTTTGCCATGTACATCAATAAACACATGCACTTTCCATGCATGTCATTTCTCACTCATAGAAACATGCCATTTTTTTTGATATTACCGTATGTTTTATTTGCTTAATGGAGCTGATTGTTTTTTTTAAGACACAGCCCCAGACTGTTAAACCTAAAACAAAAAGAAGTTTAGTAACATTTTAATGGATTTCTTCCAATTCCCCTAGATGTCTGTAAAGTTAAACGAGGCATTCAACATATATTATTTTCTAAATGAGAAAAGTAAAAGTGATTCATTTTGGTACTGAAGGATTGATCTGCGGTCTGGCTTGCATTAAACCTATAACCAGATTATAAAGCACAAGCTGAATGACAGAATTATAGTAATATTTTTTAGCCAATTGGGAACATTTTTGCAGGCTCTGAATGTTCCCAGGACATGAATCTTCAGCTCAGTGGAATAGTTTTACATGTCAGTGGATAGAAGAGTAGGGAACAATAGCATTTAAGGTTGGTTTTCTCAGCTGTTTGACAACTTGCTGGTCCTCGGTGACAGAAACCTGTCGTAGACATGAAACAAGACACTGAAATGGCTGCAAAAAGACTAACCTGGGAAAACGCTCCTATTTTTTTGAGTAGCTTAAGAGATCCTAGAAGCCATTGGCAGTAGGCCTGTGATGAACCCGGTCAGTTCAAACTGAGAGTATTAATATAAAAAAATGCATTTACAGAGTTTACCTTCAGTGAACGTTTATATCACAGTAAACAGTAGATGCAAGTGTATAGAAACCTGAGATTATATGCAAAAAATGGGTTACCCTGCTATGCCCACTTGTTTTAATTAGTACTTTTAAAGTGGTTGTAAACCCTTACTTATACCTAGTAAAATGACTGGCCCCAGGTGATACACAGAGATAAATCAAATCCTCCTACATAATTTGTACCTTTTTATCTGGGGTTGTCTTCTGTCTAAAATCATTAAACTTCCAGAATTGATACAGTTTAATTGAGCTTCCAGAAAGCAAGGGGTGGGGAGCTGAAGATAAATTCTGCAGAGCTCAGTCAAAAGAGCTCTGAGAGCTGATTGGAGGGAAAGGACACCCCCCCCCCCCCCTTTCACACAGAAACAGAGCTAAGCTTGTCAATCACAGGATGTGTGCTGGAGCTCCCTCTCTTGTCACCTTTTTTCTTGTGGTGTCAGGAAAACTTCTCAGTAGTGACTCTTGCTGATGACAGAGGAACAAATCAGCAGATAGAGATGACACTTACTGCCCTGGATTGAGACAAGTATCAAGTATACATTATAGAGGCATATGCTTAGTTCATATTTCATGTCTGAGGTTTAAAGCCACTTTAATCCTTTTATTGCAAATTAAATATTCCATATATATTGGATGCCCCTCTACTAGGTAGCCACAAACATATGGAAATAGCATGTCATGTCCTGTCTTGTTTGACCATGATCCTGTTCTGTTCTTAATGTCCGGCATCTGTGCAAACTGTAAATATAATTTAGGAAGTTTAAAGTGGTTGTAAAGGATCATTTAAAAAAAAAAAACATGTTTTACTTACCTACTCTGATACGCTATGGTTTTTATACAGAGCAGCCCCAAATTCTGGGGTCCCCCGCTGGCACTTCTCCTGTCTTCCAAGGGACTCCCTGGGAAGCCACTTGCTAGGGGTGCACTCGTGCAGGTTTGATCTCAATCTATTGGCACACACTGGGTAGCTTGGCCCTGTCCCCTGCTCCCTTGTCACCTGGATTTGATTGACAGCAGCAGGAGCCAATGGCTTCCACTGCTCTCCCTCAGTCCAGTGGGGAGGGGGAAGAGCAACACCACTGCTCTTGGGCACAATGCTGGATTGAGGTCAGGTTTAAATAAGTATTTAGGAGGGGTTGGGGAAGCTGCATCTGAAAGTTTTTTTTTTATATAGAAGTATTTTTTTTTGAAGAATCATATTTACCTAGGTGTCCCTTGCCAGTTTAGCACTGAGAACTAAGCAATCAAACACCACCAAACCCTCGGTTTTAAGGACTCCCTGAGTAGACAGTTGGTGACTGCTCTGCCCCCCCCGGCTCAGGCTCTTGTGCCATGCGCTGGTCCAGGCAGGTGGGCGAATCCCGACTTCATTGTTGTGTTCTTGCCCGAGCCTGGACTGATTCTGTGACCTCAGCTGACAGCGGGCTTCAGAAAATGGGTCCCAGGTGTGCAGAACACACTGTACTCCTGTGATCCAAACAAGCTTTGGCTGTACTTCTCCTTTAAGGTAAAGAAAAAACCTTTTGTCTTTACAACTGTTTTAAAGCTACTAAAAACTAAGCTCAGTGTGGTGTCCCTTAGCCTATCTGATATCTCCAAACAGTCCTGTCTTGTCTATACATGCAGTCACACACAGACTTGTACACTGCTTTGTGATGCTAAATACATTTACATTTAAAAAAAAAAAAAAAAAAAAAAAAAAAATATATATATATATATATATATATATATATGACATTAAAAAGGAAAATCTAATAACTATAAAAAAAACAAATATGTCAAAAATTCAAGAACACTTTTAAGGAAATTGCAGGGTTATAAAAAGTTAACAATATAACTTTTTAATTCTATAGGTCTTCTGCTTTCTAAAAAGATATGGTGTGTTGCTAACTTTCTGTTCTGTTATGTATTGTACGTTTTATTGGTGGATGTAAAAATGTCCAAAATGTATGAGTTGCCACATACTTTTTTTTTTCGTCACAGTGAGAAGGGGCTTCTTTTTACACTTTTACTTCAACACATTTAGATTCCAGAAAATGTAAAAGATAATCATACTTTTAAAAATTTTACAAGGAAACAAGAAATTGTAGCAAACATTATCTCTTCCTCTCCTTATATTGTACTTAGAGCACTAGTGTGACAAGCCCAGGCCAGTGAGAACATTGCTTTGTTCTCTTCAGTCTTCATTGTATAGTTCAGAGAGCAAAATGACTGCAGACCCGGGCTAAGAACAACAAGGAAGACATCCTTTTTATTCTACTCTTTTACATTTGATTCAATGGCCAGAGCCACAAATGGTAAATTCTGTACTGCACCCCACTCATATAATCACAATGAAGGCAACTCACAAACTGCAGAATGAAGGCACATCTTGTATAGGTTGTTTAGCTGAGGCTGGCTAATTCTCTCTTGCTAAGTGATTTAGGGTTGCCAATTCTGAAAAGTAGAATGCATTCCTATAAGGATCCATGGTGCTTTCAGTCCCGGTCTCTAGTTCTACTACTCTCCACAGTGCAGATTGCGGAGAGACCAAATGCATACAAATTGTGCTGTTCGGAGCCTGTGATGACCACTCTCACAATAGAGGTGAGAGGTTAGGATTTAAAAGTTGCTTGAAGCTCCTGTTTTTTTTAAAATAAGTTAAAGGATAAGTTCACCGTTGAGAACATGTTCCACCCAATTATGTTTTTTTCTTTTTATTGGACAATCTTAGAATTTCCTGTTTTGGAATGAGGACAATATTTGGGCCGGAGGCACAGGGAAGGCATCATGACTTTGCCAAGTCACACATAGCTGACATATGTTGGTAATGTAAATTGAATTCCAGAGGCAGTAATCTTATCAAAGGGCCACACCCTAAATTGAATTGGTTGCACATTGACAGTTGACTTATACATAAAAATGCTCAGACTTCTCTCAGGCTACTGGACAATTTTTTAACCACTTTGGTCACAGCACCTTTTCCTCCCTATATCATATTTCATAGCAAATATGTATACATATATTTGTGTTTTCTAGGTTTTATTTAGGAAGACTTGGTAAAAAAAAAAAAAAAATGCCATAATTTTCTGCATGTTTTCCTTGTAACTTTTACATTATTTGTGAAGCCCCAGATATTTACTGAAAACTATAGTGAACAACGTCTTCCTTAAATATGTCACTTTTTTACATAGTGGATAGGTAAGGCTGAAAGTGAAAGTTTCATTTTTATTCAGGAAAGCTCTGTTTCCTTTTTCAGTGTTGCTTTGTTACACACACACACACACACACACACACACACAACATTTATAATGTAAATTGTTAACATAAATTGGTTCAACTTCATAGTCGTGTCTTTTTTTTCCCCAACCTGACTATAAAACAATAAGATAAGATAAAGTTTTGAGTCGACAGAAATTAGTATGATTGTCATTTTCACAGAGTAAATGTGGATGTCCATTGTAATTACAATGCATTAAGGTGAAAAACTATGAGATTTTACAAGTCCTTTAAGTCCTGCAAGCTGAGAGGTGGGGCCTCCATGTATCTGACTTGTTTTTCCAGAACATCCCACAGATGCTTGATTGGCTTAAAGTCTGGAGAATTTTATCATTGTTGTGTTCCTGAAACTATTTTTGAACCAATTTTGCAGCATTGGCAGAGTGCATTATAGTGCTGAGAGAGACCACTGCCACCAGGGAATACTATTTTATAAGTGATGCCCACACACTGGGCCATCCACATGATGTAAAAGGGAACATGATTTATCAGACCAGGCCATCTTCTCTTGCACTGTGGTCCAGTTCTGGTGCCCTTGTAACAAGATTATCAATGTTATTCACTTAAAGTGGTTGTAAACCCTTACAAACCACTTTGACCTACAGGTAAGCCTAGATTAAGGCTTACCTGTAGGTCCAAGAAATATCTCCTAAACCTACATGGTTTAGGAGATATTTACCTGAAGACAGCCACCGCTGTCTGCGTCTGCGGTGCTCAGGCGCACTGGGTAAGCCGCAGACCTCAGCGATATGCTGTGAGTGTCGGTTCCCGTGCGAATGCATGGGAGTGACGTCATCGCTGCTCCGGCGAATCACAGCGCCGGAGCAGCGAGACCCACCAAGAAGATGGACGCTCAGAACTACAGGGGACAGCGGTGACTTCGCTGGCTCCTGTGTCAGGTAAGTGACACATAATGGACTACTATGTGATGCATTGTAGTCCATTATGCTTTACCTTTGTAGGGAATGAAAGAGGGTTTACTTCCGCTTTAATTTGTTAGTGGTCATAAAGCTATTGCTGATAGATGTATACAGACACACACAAATGGGTCATTCTGGATCAGATAGGTTATCTGTGATAAGCCAGCAATAGATGAGTATTGCAGTGATCTATAACTGCGATGGAGCTCATGACAGAGCTGAATCCACTCTTCCTTAGCTTCTGGACTGACGAAGAAGTGCCATGGTGTCATCAATTTCTCTGTAAACAAGAAAACACTGCAAGGTAGTGCTCTGCTATAGAGCTCTTTTAGTAAATGCTCTGTAACTGGATTGAAATCCAAAGAGCTTATCGTTTCAGCTAGTTGGCTTTGTTCTGGACCATTGCAGCCAGCAGTCCTAGTATTCAATCTAACTGGGAGCTGCTGTTTGTCCCAGGTGCCATTTTAAAATGGCACAGGGACAAATAGCTGCTATTTTAGTGCCATTTTCAAATGAAATCTGGTACCGCATACTTGGAAGTACTGGATATTTCTTTTCTCCCAGGAGAGCCACTGGGGGGACAGGGTGTTACAGTAATTCAGTGGATTGCACCAAATTTCAGCAACAAATCTGTGAAATGTCTGTTAAGATTGGCAGGGTTCTGCAATTTTATTCTGCAACCTCATTACTGTGCAGTTGACTGTAGAGTTGTAAGAGAAAGAAAAGGGCAAATATATGGTGTATATTTGATAGCTTCACAGTGCATGTATATCTTCTTTAGTTCCTACTAAAAACAGAGGCAACAAGGGACAGAAAATACACAACACACATAAGGTGAAATGTATCATTGTTCCAAGATGAAAATGTTAGAAAAAGGACAGAAAAACTTGGTGTTGGTATGTAATACAAGTTTATGTTTTGGCAGACATTTTTTGGAGTGTAATCATTTATTTAGGCGTACTTCAGAGAAATATACTCGGTTGCCTTAGAACTGAATTGTTTGTGCATTTCCTCATTTCTAACTGCCAACTGAATTAGAATTTTAAAATATACAGAATTAGGACAGCTTGTGGAACTGCACATGTGATATCATATGCCATCTACAACCACCTCTTTTGGTTACTTACAAATGGCATATCCACTTTGCACTACAAGTGCAAAGTGCCCTTAAAATTGCCCTTGGAAGTGCAGTCACTATAAATCTGAGGGGTAGATCTGAAATGAGTGGAAGCTCTGCTGATGTTATCATCCAATCATATGCAAGCTAAAATGCTGTTTTTTTATTTTCCTTGCATGTCCCTCTCCGATCTACAGCGACTGCGCTTCCAAGTGCACTTTGCACTTGTAGTGCAAAGTGGCTTAACCTTTAGTAAATAACACCCACAGTGTTGAGAACAAATATTTCCAGCAGCCCACAACACTAATCAGAAATGAGAAAGGCCAAATATTAAACGCAAACAAAAGTGCACTGTAACCAATTAGAATTCACTTTGCTGAAGTCTAGAAAACTAGATAAATTCAAAAAGTTTATGTCATGGGTATATGGTTCTTTGCATGCAGCACTTTGCCTTTTGCACAGTTATATCAAGCCTGTAAGAATGAATATAAACAGTCATCCTCTCGAGGGGTCACTGCATTTCTTTGGCCCCTTTCACACTGGGGTGTTGGAGGTAAAGCTATTTTTAGTGGCGCTTTACTGACGTTTATGCAGGGGTTTTCGGCTGCTAGCGGGGTGCTTTTAACACCCGTTAGTGGCCGGAAAAGGGTGGGCAGCGCATTGCCGGCAGTTTGTCAGCGCTGCCCATTCATTTCAATGGACAGGAGTGGTGTATATATATATATATATATATATATATATATATATATATATATATATATATACATATATATTGTATTTGCTATAGGTTATAAGAACTTTGTGCATCCTAATTGCTCTTATTGTTGCTTTGATGAATAAGCCAAAATTTTCAATAAGAAGAATGACAGTTTACAGTGAGGGACTTTTCCATTTGTAAATATGGAGCAATGATGACTGCAGTCATAATTTATTTAAACTTTACATATAAAATGTTTTTTGTATTAAAGCGCAATAAATCCTTAAATGCAGATGGGACACTGTATGCAATGCCTCTCAATGAGTAAAATATTTGAAACAAAAATTTGGAGCTTAATGAAAACCTAGCAGAAAATAGAGCAATTTGTGCAAACTCCTATTTACATACAGTATCTCACAAAAGTAAGTACACCCCTCACATTTTTGTGAATATTTTATTATATCTTTTCGTGTGACAACACTGAAGAAATGACACTGCTACAATGTAAAGTAGTGAGTGTACAGCTTGTATAACAGTGTAAATTTGCTGTCCCCTCAAAATAACTCAACACACAGCCTTGAATGTCTAAATTGCTGGCAACAAAAGTGATTACACCCCTAAGTGAAAATGTCCAAATTGGGCCCAATTAGCAATTTTCCCTTCCCGGTGCCTTGTGACTCATTAGTATTACAAGGTCTGAGGTATAAATAGGGAGCAGGTGTGTTAAATTTGGTGTTATCACTCTCACTCTCTCTTACTGGTCACTGAAAGTTCAACGTGGCACCACATGGCAAACAACTCTCTGAGGATCTGAAAAAAAGAATTGTTGCTCTAGATAAAGATGGCCTAGGCTATAAGAAGATTGCCAAGACCCTGAAATTGAGCTGCAGCACGGTGGCCAAGACCATACAGAGGTTTAACAGGACAGGTTCCGCTCAGAACAGGCCTCACCATGGTCGACCAAAGCAGTTGAGTGTACGTGCTCAGCGTCATATTCAGAGGTTGTCTTTGGGAAATAGACGTATGAGTTCTGCCAGAATTGTGGTTGAAGTGGTTGAAGGAGTGGGGGGTCAGCCTGTCAGTGCTCAGACCATACGCCGCACACTGCATCGAATTGGTCTGCATCACTGTCATCCCAGAAGGAAGCCTCTTCTAAAGATGATGCACAAGAAAGACCACAAACAGTTTGCTGAAGACAAGCAGACTAAGGACATGGATTACTGGAACCACGTCCTGTGGTCTGATAATACTAAAATAAAGTTATTTGGTTCAGATGGTGTCAAGCATTTGTGGTGGCAACCAAGTGATGAGGAGTACAAAGACAAGTGCGTCTTGCCTACAGTCAAGCATGGTGGTGGGAGTGTAATGGTCAGGGGGCTGCATGAGTGCTGCCGGAACTGGGGAGCTACAGTTCATTGAGGGAACCATGAATACCAACATGTACTGTGACATACTGAAGCAGAGCATGATCCCCTCTCTTAGGAGACTGGGCCGGAGGGCAGTATTCCAACATAAAGACCCCAAACACACCTACAAGATGACCACTGCCTTGCTAAAGAAGCTGAAGGTAAAGGTGATGGACTGGCCAAGCATGGCTCCAGACCTAAAACCTATTGAGCTTCTGTGGGGCATCCTCAAATGGAAGGTGAAGGAGCACAAAGTCTCTAACATCCTCCAGCTCTGTTATATCATCAATTTATCACAACTTATAATATTTCTCTCCTTACACACCAATGCATACATGGACATGCCCCACCTTATCTTAAGGAACTTCTCCAGTTACAAAATATATCTCGTTCTCTCCACTCAACTCATCAAAATCCTCTTCAAATTCCAAGAACTAGATTGAAGACAATGGGAGATAGGGATTTTTGTGCAGCTGCCCCACGTTTGTGGAATGCCCTACCTGACAGTTTGAGGGTCCCTCAATCTACTGATTGTTTTAAAAAAGGACTTAAGACTTTTATTTTTAGCAAAATATTTTGTTCATGTTAGATGTTTGTTTTTGTTGTATTGTTTTTGTAACCTGTAGCACTTTGAGATCATTTGATGAAAAGGGCGTTATAAATAAAATGTATTATTATTATTATTATCAGCATGGAAGAGTGGAAGAGGACTTCAGTGGCAACCTTTGATGCTCTGATGAACTTCATGCCCTAGAGGGTTAAGGCAACGCTGTAAAATAATGGTGGCCACACAAAATATTGATACTTTGGGCCCAATTTTGGCATTTCCACTTAGGGGAGTACTCACTTTTGTTGCCAACGTTTAATGGCTGTATGTTGTTATTTTGAGGGGACAGCAAATTTACACTGTTTATACAAGCTGTACACTCACTACTACATTGTAGCAAAGTGTCATTTCTTCAGTGTTGTAACATGAAATGACAAAATAAAATATTTACAAAAAATGTGAGGTACTGTATTTACTTTATATGAAGTTAATCCTCATAAATGTATTTATTTGTACAAGTCACCATACTGAACTGGTTGCAAAGAATACACAATATTTTTTCTAAATGTGAGCTCTTCTGTATTGGCAGTATGTCTGCCTTGTGTTTTTTCTTTTCTCTTGCTGTCACTAACATTAAAGTGTATTGTGACAGACCCGACCAGGACAGGGACTACAGGGTAGCTGTCTATGGGCCCTGGCATTTGAGGAAGCTACAATCATTGAGGAAGACGTCCTGTTATATAATGCAAAGGACATTATTAGAGTCAAGGAAGCCATGATGGTTCCTGCCAATTTGGGTGTGAATTCTCATAGTTACTTGAATCACTTATTGTTTATGTCTGTTCACTAATTTGGCTAACTCTTGGAGGTTCTTATGATGGGATTAGCCTCGTGTCAACTTTAGCTTGTTATCTAAACCCTTGTGTGATGTTGTGGGTAAATATTTGGTTTTATTGTTTGTTTGGTGACTGGCCTACATTTGAAGTGTATAAAAACCTGTATTTCTGTTCAATATGAAGTCGTTACTTTGTATTTTACCTCAACATTTTGTCTGTGTACAATGCTTGGGGTAAAAGGGCTCGTATTAGCTCTGGGTCTGCTGGAACGTTTTTTGTTTTTTGTTTGGTTTTGGATTGAATGGGTAAAGGTTAGAACCCTATTAGGTTTTTATGCTATCTGAGACTTTGCTAGAAAGATTTCCCCTCACTTTATTTTCGGGAGACAATGTGTTAGCAGATGCAAAGTGAGGGCATATCTGCCACAGGGAAACACATAAAAAATCTGACAGGGGTTCTAGTATTTCCCTACTTAAAGCTGATGTCCAGAAAAAAAAAGCGTGCTTCAAGCTGGATCCATAGTTACTGCTAATTCTCGATATACTACACCCAGAGGGTTGTTGGGGATGCTAAGAAGTATTCATTGTATTGGTGTTCACTGTATATTCATTGTATTATGCCACATTACACTTCTGTGAGTTTGACCTTTCTTAGCCCACGTACACACGGTCGGAGATTTTGCCAACCAAATCCGTCGGATTTTGCCCGAAACTGTTGCATACACACGGTCGGGCCAAGTTGGCGAAAAATCCGATCTTTCAGAACGTGATGACGTAATTTCGTTACGATGGGACTACATTCAGGCTAGTAGCCAATAGCTTTGATGTAGGAATTTGATCTGAGCATGCGTGGCACTTGGTCCGATAAAAATGCTCTACACATGATCGGATTAGGTCCGTCCGGCCCAGTTGGTCGGGAAATATTTCCAACATGTTGGAAAATTGGGTCGGACGGAGATTCGGATGGAATCAGTCCGATGCATACCACACACAGTCGGATTATCTGACGACAGGGTCCGATAAGACTCATTCCGACAGATGTGTACATAGACGGTTACATTCCTTTAGAGGCAGAAAAAAAAACATCACTTGCACAGTCAGAGGAGCATTTTGCCAGAAAAATGCCCAACGTGCATAAACACTAGGTGCGATCAGCCTTCGAATGTTCATTCATTTCACAAGCCAGAATAAATTAATATTCTAGCCAAAGGAATGAATGAATACCCAAGTGCTAAACCCATTTGCAAAACACAACTTAGGCCCTTTTAATGCTGCTTATCTCCTGCTAGGAGAAAAGGCTTTCAGAAGAGATAGGTAAATGTCCTGTGTGCATGAGCCCTAACCATTTTATTAAAATGGATTTTAAAAACTTAGAACACACGTCTGAATGTGCTTCACCAATCTGTTCTCGTTGGTTGGTGCATGATTCCCCTTCATACCACCTTCATGCATCTGCCCAGTGGACAGACATACTCTGATGCTTATTAGAACATCACTTCTAAAACCTTTTATCTCCCAGTATTAAATAGAGGATGGCAGCGTCTGGGTCTAGTCTGTGGGAAAAAAGCTTCTAATGGATGAAGATCCATAACCGGAATTAAAGTGGTTGTAATGTCAGAAGGTTTTATATCTTAATGCATTCTATCCATTGTGATAAAAAACCTTCTGTGTGCAGCAGCACCCCTCAGCCCCTCTAATACTTATCTGAGCCCCCTCGCTATCCAGCAATGTTGTAGGATTGTCTCGGCTGCCTGGGACTCCTCTCCTCATTGCCTGAAACAGCAGCGTGGCTCCAACTGCTGTCAATCAAAGTCAGTCAGCCAATGAGGAGAGAAAGGGGCGGGACCCGGGCCGCAGCTCCCTGTCTAAATGGATACACAGAGCTGCAGCCTGGCTTGGGTGCCCCTTAGCAAGCTGCTTGCTGTGGGGGCACTCGTCAGGAGGGAAGGGCCAGGAGCGCTGAAGAGGGACCCCAGAACAGAAGGATCCAGGCTGCTCTGTGCAAATTCACTGCACAGAGGAGGTGAGTATAACATTTTTATTATTATTTTTTATTTTTTTGCTTTATGTGCTGTGCAGAGTATCCAGTTTGGGTCAAGTAAAGATTACTGCACAGGCATCACCCATTAAAGTAATGGAGGAGCTTTCATTCTACTCTGACTGTCCTATGGGGCTGCAGGACCCCTGACCCTCTGTCTGGACAATACTGATTGGACCTATGCTGATCACATGCACCCTCCCATGAAAGAAAAAACTCTAGCAATACACACCGAACTGAGCATGTGCAGAGTGACTCCAAAGTCTCTGTCTGTCTGACAGTAAAAGAAGGGGAGGATCAGTGAAGACAGGCAAACAGCCTTTTTTCACAATGCAGAGGATTAAACCCTAAGGCCGCGTACACACGCGGGGACTGTTCGCCCAACTTTGTCCGTCAAACAGTTTCGGCAAACAGTCCGCTCAAAATTAGCATGGACGGACATGGCCACACACGACGGACGAACAGTTTGCTGAAACCGTGCGCGATGACGTGAACGGCACGTACGACGGGACGAAAAATACGACGTCCTATACACTGCATTATAACTTTCGGCGTGTAAATCCTTTCTGAGCATGCGCGGAACTTAGTTTGACGAACAAGCCTACACACGAGCGGACTGTTCGCTGAAACAAGGTTTCAGCGGACAGTTTTTCGGAAATTCCGAAAAACCTTGTTCGTCAAACTGTCCGCTGAAACTGTCCGCTGAAAGCCCACACACGAGCGGACTGTCCGCCCAAACACTGTTCAGCGGACAAAGTTGGGCGAACAGTCCGCCCGTGTGTACGCGGCCTTAGGTTCCACAGCGAGTAAAACAAGCATGCTTTACCACATATACAGACTAATTTTACTGTTGTGGATTTAATGACACCTTAAGGTCTTTCTTCAGTGGCAGTAAAAATGGACAGCTAACCCACATATTTAGCACCCCCCCTCCTCCCTCCAAACTTATCTCAGCATGTTGAGTTATCAAATACTTGGCTCATGTCGCAGTGCAGTTCTTTTCAATGCAAAATCTCCATTCGGTTGAAAAAAAAGCTAATTAAAAAACAGGCTCTCAGGAGGGGGAGTATCACCTTCTGAATGTCTGAAAGTCGCTGCTTCACTGCTCTCTGAAAAACAATCCACAGTGGATCTCTTTTCAAGGGATGACAGAGACTGTCACTAATGTGAATGAGGCCTTGGACTGGTGATGACTTTGCATTTTAATAGGTTTCTATTGAGAAAAGCAGTAACTAGGCCACCAATACAGGGTACAACAATGAGGTAGGCTATTTGCAAGCAATTACACTGACTCATTTTCCATCACAAAACTGGATGGTAATTTTAGCAATATAAAAAAGAATGCTTCAAATAATAAAAAAAAAGGTTGTTTTTATGAAATGCTTCTTGTATCAAAATATGTGAATGAGCAGTTGTGCTTTAAGCATAAAATGGCAAGTGATGTCTTGAATGCTATGTGACTGTTAAAAAGCCTTTTGAAATTATCGACACATAAATGTACATGCATGCATATTCTAATATACATTGTGTCACATTTTCTGTGGCACTAAAAGGCCTACCAGCAATTTTCCTAGCCATATATTCAAGTATACAGCGTTTTCAGTCACTGTTACCATATGGAATTCAGATCATGCATGTACATCTGACTACCCTCCTCTATCAACAAGCACCTGTTTATGTATGTATGTATGTCAGGGCAGAAGAACACGTGCTGGACATGCACATATCCCCCATGTTTTTTTTCCTCTAAGGCCTTGTGTACACTGGACATTATAAAAACGCCAGTAACGTTAGCTTTAGAAAGCTATAGCTGTAGATTGTGCTATACAGCATTTTTGTACTAGTGTTTTTTTTTTTTAGCTTTTTTTTAAGCAAAACTACACTCCCACAAAAGCGTATGGCCCCAAAACGCTTAGAAATACTGAATAGCTGCGTTTTCAGCATTTTTTTTTCAAGTTTTTGGGAGTTAGAGCCTTTTTGCAGCTAAAAAAAAGTGTTTCTTCAAACCCAAAGCCTATGTGTGCATGGACTCATAGGATAACATGCTGGGGAGTTTACTGGCTGCAGAAATGTCTGAACCCAAAAACAGCAGCTGTAAAAACGCGCAGTGTGCATGAGGCCTAAAGGATCCTGCATGTACAGAATTCTACTGGTTGATGTGGCAAAGATTGCACACCACCATCAATTCCTGTTTTGTGCTCAGAACACAGGATTTTTTGGACTGAAATATCAAGTTGTCTTTTGTTAAAGCAGTATTAAAGTGTTACTAAACCCAGGACCCTACATTCACTATATCTGGTCTCCCACAGTACACAGAACATGGAAATGAAATTATTTTAGTATACCGTATTTTTCGCACCATAAAAAGCACCTGACCAGAAGACTCACCTAGGTTTTAGAGGAGGAAAACAAGAAAACAAATATTCTGAACCAAATGGTGTACTAAAATATTGAATATTATACTACTACTATAGGTGGGTGGTGGACACAGCAATACCACCCCCCTATCAAATCAGCTCAGCTACACTATACCTGGGTGGTGGTGGTGGACACAGCAACCTACCCTCCTTCCCAGATCAGCTCAGTGTGGCAAGGCAGATACAAACACCCCTTCAGCCTCTTCTATCACAACAGCTCAGTTGACTGGGTAGTGAATACCATGCCAGTCCACACCTCCCACCCCTTTATCACCAGCTCACCTCAGGCAGCGGAGGACACTGCCATTACAATGCACAACCCCCTCTGGCTGGCTGGCTGGCTCTCAGCCTCAGATGCACCTGGGCAGCAGCTAGGAAGGAGTACTGGGGACATAGTTTGCAGGAGCAGGAAGTGAGACTGAACCAGACCATGGCACCGAGGGAGTTCCAGCTAAAAAAAAAAAAAAAAAAAAAAAAAAGGCAGGGCTGTTGTCGCTTTCAGGATGGTGTCACCCCCCATAGCAATGCCACTGACAATGCCACGCCACTCCCCCTTGGTAGTATGCCCCTGCAAGGATCCGCCTCACATCCTGTCCTCTCTCCTCCACAGAGAAGCCGAGCGCCGATATTCTGATGCAGTGTTTTTCAACAGAAAAGCTCTCTTCAAAGTCCGGCAGTTTGTCCGCCGGGCTAAGTCTGCCGGACAGTCTGATTGTGTGTATGCGGCATTACAATCACTATAATTGCTAGTATCCCTTTTCTGTGTATGTATAAAGCTCATGTCACCGTATTTAATTTAATATAAAAAATCATCTATGTACTTTATTTAATCCTTGGTGTTCAGAGGTCACATGGCATTTCCCAGGTCTTTCCTGTCCTCAGGGAAAGCTCTGTAGTTCTAGTACTCTGCTGATGTATGAATCTGTGTCAGCGCAGCACTGATTGGTGCTGTGCCAGTCACATGACATAAATAAAGGCTTTCAGAGAAATAAAATAAATGAAAGCAACAAAATGCTTTAAAACTTCATGCAAATCTATATTTCAAAGCAAATGTTTAATTATTTTTTATTTGCAATACATTGTGTAGGCGGAATTTAAGTTGAATGATCATAGCTTTCACTTTGTTCACACTGTAAAGACATCACAAGGACATTCTGTCAGTCTCACCACCTCCAGCCTGTATCTATGATGAGTATATGCTGGGAGGTGAAGCCTCCATCAATCACTATCTTATACCCTGCCTCCATAGTGTTTTAGGAACATGAGAAAATGGAGCAGGAGGGAGGGAGAAGTGTCATTTAACACTATGTATACACCCACATGTGTGACTCTAAAATCACATAAGCTGCACAGATTAGAAAAAGGAGGAAATTAACATTGTAGAAGGGAACTGAAACTGAAGCATGCTCAGTAGATGCCAACAACTAGTCTAAGCAATCTCAGGCTGCAACAGGGACACAGGCAAGGAGAGAGGGAAAGTGAACAGCAAAATCAACCCATATTTTTGCAAACTAGATAAAACAAGGGCTTTAGAGTGAATATGAACACAATGTAATATAACATGTATTGACAGTTTTTCACAATTTGGTTTTAATGAAACTTTAATGCTGCTTTAAACTACTGCAACCTTTCTCCTCTCCTCATCTCCACATCAGAGAGAATAATAGTTGTGTAATCAAAGCTACTAACTGGAAGGCGCTATAAAATTCTGTCAAGATTCTAACATGTTATGTGCATTTGTCCAACAGATATAAACATGGAACAGTAAAATTCAACAGAGCAAAAGGGAAAATAAATAAATAAAATAAGTTCATTGTCAGGGACATACACTATAACAAAACAGAAGCTATGGTTTGTGTATAATCACCATTTAACCTGTTTTATTCCAAGGGTGTAGGAGGTAATAAAGCATTCTACAATGGTACGTGAGGATCTTTTGTGAGCAAACAAAGATTCAAATGTAACTCATCTGAAAATATGGGAGATGGGGGGGTTGGGGAGATGGGGGGGTTGGGGGGTGGGTGCTTGTCTTAATAAAATGCAGTGCAGCTGGTGCTCAATGGCGTATAAATTGTTCTTGATATTTCTGCTGAGGACAACCTATGTTTTTTTTCCTTGTTTCAGATTTTCCCCTTCTATTCCCTGTGCATGAAATGTGTGCTAATAATGTACTGCATGTTAGAATGACTGACAGCTGGAATAAGCAAAGACTAATAATGCTTCTCCAAACCTTACCAGTGACAGTTAAATGATCAGTCCTTGCCTGTTCCTTCAGTCTCTGCATTTTTCTTTCCTTCAAAAGGAAATCTCAAATCCATTTAAATAATAATCTTATAGCCTCCATTAAGATGACAGCGAAAGAAATCAGCAGAGACCCTCGATTACTCCTTCTATCCAGTAATTATTTAAATACCAAATAACTCCATTCAGCTTAATTGAAGCCTTTCAGATCCATCTCTGAGGCCCACACTTGTATGGATTGCTTTACTCTAACCGTTTCAGTGAAGTTGGGAGAGAAGCAAAATGTTAGATTTATTTGTATTGCGATTCCATATTTATTTCTCCTTTGTCCAGGTAGTAAGAGATGTGGCAGTATTTGCCATCAAAAGATGTGGCAGTGACTAAATAACGTTACTTATCGGTTATCTGTCTGATAAACTCTACTTCTGCCTAAGATTAGCATTTTAACATCAGGATTGTAAGGATTTATTTAGCGAAAACTGTATACAGTTTTTAAATGCAGAAAGCCATGATTAGTCAGACAAATGTCTTTCTCTCACGTATAGCCTAGATTCCGTGGAATTGGGTCTGTAGTGCAGCTTAGAAGTTAAAGGGTCAGTCTACACAAAGCTGGTGTTATGTTTATATCAGAACATAGAGAAAAACTTGATCTGTCAGAAATCCAGTGTGCTGTCAACTTCCCATTTAGGTTGACAACAGTACCTTTGCTACACTGGAATTCCAAACAGTGTTGTAATCCTTGCCTGATGCACTACAGCAGTGATGGCGAACCTTGGCACTCCAGATGTTTTGGAACTACATTTCCCATGATGCTCATGCACTCTGCAGGGTAGTTGAGCATCATGGGAAATGTAGTTCCAAAACATCTGGGGTGCCAAGGTTCGCCATCACTGCACTACAGCTTAAATCAGCCTTTCTCAACCTTTTCAACATGGAGGAACCCTTGAAATAGTTCTCCGGTCTCGGGGAACCCCTGCAAAAAATTTGAAATCTACAACTCATGATACATTAGTGTGATGGTCAGTGGGAAGATTGGTCCTCACATTTGTGGTCATTGGGAAGAATTACCTCCTTAAAGATAGCTAAAAAGATCAATGGAGTCAGTGAGAACTTATCCGACGCGCATAAATTGTCCAATGCTGAAGGAACCCCTAGAAACCTTTGGAGGAACCCTGGTTGAGAATTACTGGTTTAGATGAATGAACACTTTTAGGCCCCTTTTACGCTGGTCAGATCCATTTTTCACAGCAGGGCACCTGTCTGCTGATTCCTCACTGAGCTGATCAAAGCGGGAAAAAGACATAAGCAGAGCAGGCACAGCGCACTTATGCTCTGTGGGCAGTTGGATGTAAACAGACTGGCTGTCTGTTTACACTCAACTGCCCTCTAATCCAGCCAGACGGAGGGGAACTGATACTCTTCTTTTTTTTTTCCAGATCAGATTGGAGGTAGGTGGGTGTAAACAGACACAAATCAGTTTACATCTGCAGCTCCATAGAGGAAAATGAAGAGTCCAATCAGGTCTGCCTAAAAAAGGGACATCCAAACCCGATCGAACTGCTCATATGAAAATGCCTTACCTAACATTGCACTGAATTCAGAAGTACTCATAAATGAGTAAGCCATGGCGCTGTTCAGTTCAGGTGCATTGCCTTAGTGTCTTTGGATGCCATTCAAAGTATGAGGCACTGCAACTTACCGCACTGCAGATTGTGAATTATTACAACTCATAGGTGTGAAGCCAACGTCAACATGCTTCGCTTAAAGTGGAAGTATAGGCTAATATGTTTGTTTAACCACTTGCTAACTGGGCACTTAAACCCCCCTCCTATCCAGACCAATTTTCAGCTTTCAGCGCTGACGTATTTTAAATGACAATTGCGCGCCCATACAACACTATACCCAAATTACATTTTTATTTTTTTTCCCCCCAAATAGAGCTTTCTTTTGATGGTATTTGATCACCTGTGCGATTTTTTCTTTTATGTAAAAAGACCGAATTAAAAAGAAAAAAATATTAGTAATTTTGTTTTAAAGTTTTATAATGGGTAATTTTTGTCCGTCATTGATGTACACTGATGAGGTGGCAATGATGGGCACTGATAGGTGACAGTGATGGTCACTGATGGGTGGCAGTGATAGGCACTGATCGGTTACACTGAACATAAACATGGTTTCTGGAACTCATTTGTAATTATATTACCGATATAAGTTAAGCTGATCATACATGTTTCAATCTAATTGTACCTTTACATTTATAATGCTGGCTTTAACAGTTTTCTAGCAACAATCTCAACAACTTCCTCCAGTTTTCAAAAAAATTGTTTAACAGTTTTGGAAAATCTCTAGTGGTACATTTATGAATCAATGCCTTGTTGGGCATAATAAATATACTGTGACAGTGCTACTCCTTGTCAAGGTGTCAGAAGGGTTAGATGTCACCCAGGGTTCTCACTTATACAGGTTGAGGGGTTCCAGGATGTCTGTTCTGAGTGGAGAATGCAATTTTACAGTTTTCTACCAGGAGTGGTAACTCGTAGATTGGGTCCATATTCTACTGCAACCAGTATCCAATGGCCCTTAGTCAAGAGATGTCTAAAAATCTGGGCTCCTTTCCCTGGAGATAAGCTGCTGCATGAGCATCATGTATGAATAGATAGTGAGACCAGGTCATTGCCTGAGACAGGTATTCGGAGATAATGGGGTTGATTTACTAAAACTAGAGAGTGCCAAATCTGCTGCAGCTGTGCATGGTAGCCAATTTTCCCCGCTTCAATTTTACTAAATCAACCCTAGTATGTAATTAGGCAGGATCCTGTACAAACCCAATTTGGCCAGTTTGTTTGTCACAAGGCTGATTGATTGAGATAATGAGGCGAGTTTGTGACCAGACAGGTTCAGGGATTAGTTTTTACTTTGAGTAGAAGTGTGCAGAAAACCCTGAGGCCTGCTTCACTGGCTGGGCTTTAGTTCATGAAGTGGGCTACGCCGGAGTGTACTCTCAGTAATAAGTGTGTATAACTGAAATGATACACAAACAGTTGCAACTTAATACATTCTTAATGGTCAGCCAAGCCAGTTTAGCATTAAACATGAAATCCCCCTTCCCTTCACACATTTGCTTTGGATGCTGTAATGAAATAATCATTTACATATCAAAACTTTTTTTTATTTTTTTAAGTTTTGGATACAGTAGAAAGGTGTACCTTCTGTCAAGTCCTCACTGGGGAGATTCACCCTCTGTGTTTATACTTGTGACCATTGTCACAAAATCAAAGTTAATGGAAATCTAAAATTTTTGATTTATAACCAAAACAGGAGACAAGGGGAAATCTTCAGAAGGTAGAGACTCTTAGCTTCTTACACAGTTAGAAAGGGCTGAGGCGATATGGGAAAATTTTCACTACCTAAAATTGACTGGTGTAATGGCATGCCTGGAAACGGTAAAAGGGTGGGTAACTATGTATAGTGCTACCCCCAAAGGAGCCACTTGGTGATTTGGGTTTTCTGTTCTGCTCCTCATTTCCAAGGACGATCTCCGCCCCTCGGACATATCTAGTTGAATAAAAGTTACTGCAAGAACTTATAAGAACTTAAGTATAGATACTTTTAACTTGGCTGTGAACTAGCACCAGGAGATAGACTCAAGACTGTTTAGTGGTAAATGAACTGGTACAGGTTAGAATATATGGTTGTTTGAGTATAAATTAACACACAGAAGGTAGGTTCAGACAGAGTCCACTAGTAGAGAGTTTAATCACTATGCCAAGGTAACTAAGAACATAGTTCCGTACCACTAGTATGTGGGATTAACTCATAAATCAGCAAAGTCAGCAATAAACCATGTATATACAGTAAGCTTAGACTGTAATGTGTATATTAATACTGTAACTAGTCTAAAGTGCACACCAGGAGAATGGCTAGGATTTGATCTTCGCATAAGCAATAGGTGAAAGTCTTTGTGTAGAATCTGTAAATGGGCAGTTTTTAGTCCTATTTCCTCAGCCAGCTAGCAGTGGGGCTAGTGTTCTGCACTCATGTGACATGTTTTCTGTCAACGGTGGACTAAAGCATGTTGTCGGCTGACGTCACTCAGCAGGTCCAGACTCTGGAGAGACTGCGACTTTAACCACTTGTTGATTACCCACTGCAAAAGGTCAGCTCTATTGCAAGCTAGATTGTAAACTCTAATGAGAAGGGCCCTCTGATCCCTCCTGTATTGAAATGTATTGTAATTATACTGTCTTCCCGATGTTGTAAAGCGTTGCGCAAACTGTTGGCGCTATATAAATCCTGTGTAATAATAATAATAATAATGAAACAACGTACCTGTACGTAATTTTGTGCAAAAGTCACTGGGGAGTGCGCACGCATCTCCGGAGGCGCGGTTGCATGCTGATTGGACACAATCAGCAGGTTGGGTGGACCCGATGTCCACTGGCTGCCTGCAATCGTTCCCAGGAGAGGCAAAATGGTGATCTGCCTATGTAAGCAAGGCAGATTGCCGTTCTCACAGGGAAGACCGGCATCTTGTGTTCCTGCTTAGCAGGAACACTGATCACTGTCTTTACCCAGTCAGAGCAACTCCCATACAGCAAGCACCCTATAGGGACACACTTAACCCTTTTATATCTCCCCTGGTGTTAACCCCTTCTTTGCCTGTCTCATTAGTACAGTAGCAGTGCATATTTTTAGCACTGATCACTGTAATAATGTCGCTGGTCCCCAAAAAAGTGTCAAAAACGTCAAACGTCAAAAAGCATTATATTTTTCTATAGTTAATGATATTTGGGAAACATGGAGTGTCTCATCGCCACCCTACACAACAATGAGAAAAATAAATTCAGACTGACTTAGAGGTCCTGGCATTAAAGATGGTGCAGCTATAAGACCATACAAACAGAACAAAATATTACAGCGCACACAAACAAAAATGACATTTACCTCCTGCAAAGCTATTTAAAACACCTGAACATATTCCAAAAAATATGTGAATTTGTTCAGATTTCTCCCATATAGAGGAGTGCATTTCTTCCATGGTTCAGAGAAGCAGGATCTTCCATTCTATGAATAGTGTAGGACCCACTAATAATGGGGTACTTTTGACGCAGTAGTGGGGTTAAGCACTATATGGTGTGACCAAATCCCCATATTTTTTTGAAAATGCTCAGGTGTTTAGCCTTGCAGGAGTTAAATGTCATTTTTACCCCATTGGTGATGCCCCCTTTTCTCCTAGCTGTTTTTTTCCGGTACGTGTGAGTTGAGTGTCTTTTCGGTTTTCTTTATTTTGTCTCCTATTGCTGTGTTGACCTTATTATTATCAATATTATAATACAGGATTTATATAGTGCCAACAGTGTACTCAGTGCTTTTCAATAAGAATCAGTGCTTTAGCTCATCAGCGAATATGTGTCTTCCACAGAGTGAGACTGGGTTGATTTAAATAAGACTATTTGATATATTTCTCATGAATGCTTGTTTTGATTGTTATAGTATTGACATCAGTAATAATAATGCACTTTCTCTGATCATTAGACACAGTGGGTTTGCCTGCAGCTGTAAACTTTTCCATGCTGATAGCTGGTCGATATTGAAGGAAATCAATTTTTATTGTCATTTTGCATACACATTTATCAAACATACAACATTTTAAAAATAATATATTGATTTCAAGAGGAAAAAAGAGTTAGATGTCAAGGTGATATTTATTTTTTTCATTCAAAATTTGTAGAAGAGAATTATCATACAATAATGAGTGGAGTTTAAACACTTAAGCCCCGGAAGGATTTACCCCCTTAATGACCAGACCATTTTTTGCGATACTGCACTGCGTTACTTTAGCTGACAATTGCTGTATCCAGATCATATTGATGTCATTTTTTCCCACAAATAGAGCTTTCTTTTGGTGGTATTTGATCACCTCTGTTTTTTTTTTTTTTTTTGCGCTATAAATAAAAAAAAACTGACAATTTTGAAAAAATATATATATTTTTTATTTTCTGCTATAAAACTTACCCAATAAAAAAATTAAAAGGAATTTCTCTATCAATTTAGGCGAATATGTATTCTGCTACATACTTTTGGTAAAAAAGACCCCCAATAAGCGTAAATGGATTGGTTTGCGCAAAAGTTGTAGTGTCTACAAAATAGGGAATAGACTTTTTTTTTTTTTTACTAGTATTGGCGACGATCAGTGATTTTTAGCGGGATTTCAGCGGACAGATTTTTGACAACCAGTGACATTATTACTGTGATCAGTGCTAAAAATATGGACTGACACGTGTAGGAATTGCCGTATAACTGCAGCGGGTGGTCGGCAAGCAGTTAAATTCCTAATGTATCTAAATGAATTGAGGCAGACCCTTTTCTCTTTGGTAACTTTTGTTTACTCTACTCTCAGGATCACCTGAAAGTTCAGGCAAAGACTGCAACTGATGTCTTTCCTGATTACATCATCATATACAATATATTATGATGGATGGTAATATTTGAAAATACTTTTTTTATGAAAAAATATTGGTGCTATCATTGCTGACTTCCTTAACCACTTCCCGACTGGCGCACGCCGATGTACGTCGGCAGAATGGCACAGGCAGGCATATTGGCGTACAGGTATGTCCATTTTTATATGCCTCCATGCCATCGCGTGCGCGCCACCGGCGGTGCGCTCGCGTGCCAGTCGAGACCCCCGTGAGTCCGGTCACGGGTCCTGTGGACTCAATCGCCACGATCGTCTCATGGGGTGGCTGAACAGGGAGATGCCGTTGTAGACAGCATCTCCCGGTTCTGCCTAGCAACAATGTGATTGGAGCAGAGATCAGTGTTCACTAACACAAAGCCCAGCCCCCCACAATTTGTAATACGCCCCTAGGAACACTTAACCCCTACACTGCCACCCCCTGGTTAACCCCTTCACTGCCAGTGTCATTTACACAGGAATCAATGCATTTGTATAGCATTGATTGCTGTATAGATGACAATGGTCCCAAAAATGTGTCAAAAATGACCAATGTGTCTGCTATAATGTCGCAATAAAAATCGCTGATCGCCGCCATTACTAGTAAAAAAAAAAATTTATAATAAAAATACCATAAAACTATCCCCTATTTTGTAAACGCTATAACTTTTGCGCGGACCAATCAATAATCGCTTATTGCATTTTTCTGAATACGTATCGGCCTAAACTGAGGGAAAAAAATGTTTTTTTATATATTTCTGGGGGAAATTTATTATAACAAAAAGTAAAAAATAATGCGTTTTTTTCAAAATGTCGCTCTATTTTTGTTTATAGCGCAAAAAATAAAGACTGCAGGGGTGATCAAATACCACCAAAAGAAAGCTCTATTTGTGGGAATAAAAGGATGTCAATTTTGTTTGGGAGTCACGTCGCATGGCCGCGCAATTGTCAGTTAAAGCAACGCAGTGCCGAATCGCAAAAAGTGGTCTGGTCTTAAGCCAGCAAAATGGTCCGGTCTGAAAGTGGTTAAAATGCTAGTTCCCTGGCTGTTCTGATGACCCTCTGATTTCAGTGCATTGCACAGGAGTTGGAGTACCACACCAATAGTTTTGGAGTCCAAAAGTATTAAAAATATTTTGGATGGAAAATTCCGTATATAACTTTATATAACGGTGTGGGGTGAGATAAGGGACTTTAAATGTGCCATATGTGTACATATCAAAAGAAACCCAATTATAAAGCATAAAGGTATTTTACATAATAAAATCTAAAGAATAAAAAGTGTCAGCATAGAGGCTGGTAAATGCAGAACTTCACACATTCAAAGAACATTTTAATTGTGTAGCAGAGGCTCAAGCAATGTTCACAGTAGGTATGCATGCAGGATGAAATACTTTGTTTTGTCTCATGACATTTATGGCACAATAGGATTATGTGAAACGGATTTGGTGGAATTTTTGTTCTAAGTGTTGTCAAAAGATAAAAATATATACCGTACGTAGTACTGTAAAAACATAGGTGTATATGTGTTGTTTTTTTTTTAGTGGTAAAAGGATGTAGGACTCAACTTTTAGGTGAGTTCTAGGGAACCTCTGTTATTTTCCATAGAGTGTAATATTTATTGGATAATACATACCGTACTTACATACATACACATATCAAACTAAGTATACACAAAATAATACAATAATAAAAAAACACTATGGAGGTTATTTACTAAAGCTGGAGATTGGAAAATCTGATACAACTTTGCAGAGAAACCAATCAGCTTCCAGGGTTTATTGCCAAAACTTAATTGAACAAGCTGAAATTAGATGTTGATTGGCTACCATGCACAGCTGCATGAGATTCTGAGGGCATCAGCTTTAGTAAATCTCCCTCTGAGTCCTGGGCTCTCCCTTTCATGCCATTAGCAATGACACATACAATCCACACATCCAGCATCTATTTCCATTATATATGTTTAAGGTTGAACTGGATGGACTTGTGTCTTTTTTCAACCAGACTAACTATGCATATGTACCTACTGTATGTGTCTTTAATGCATGTGCATGCATCTATATACTGTATCTCAAGTAGCCTTTCCTTTAACCAGTAGAGATCCGCGCTATTACCGAATGACGGCTACAGCGCGGACCTGCTTTGCCGGGACTACGTCTATTGATGTCGTCCCGTGCACGAGCGGCCTGTGTGCCCCCTGAGG